>NC_046341.1:12052022-12352022 GCF_000738735.6 Corvus cornix cornix | reverse complement strand
GAGAAAAATTCATCATGCTAGAAAGTTTGCAAAAACATTCACCATAATTTTTGCCTGGAGTACAGGCAAGAATGTTCATGTTTGGAAACATGTCAGCTAGTCAAGTCTCACCTTTAATTATCTTGATGCAATTCATCAAGATCTAAAAATACGTTTTCAAACATGACTTATTCATAGCTTTGCTGGGAACCAAGTCTTATTCAACATCCTATTAGTTGTCAGACTTCTTTGGTTTTGTTTTTTTTTAATATACCAGCAGAAACATGTTTGAAAATCCATGAACTAAAAATTGAACTTAATGTGTTTTCTAAATAGCTTCTGGAAGAAGATTTCTTTTCTAATGCACTTAACAGCAAAACCAGCCTCTATTTATGACATAGTAATGTATTTTGTTTGCATATTTGAACAGATGTTGAGTTGATTGGATTTGGAAGGGTCTGGTTTGGGATTTCTTTGTTCTGTGCACATTTAAAATGTGCTCAAAGTGGTCTAAAAGGAACAGATATAGAAAAGCAAATAACTTTATATTGAAATTATTCAATCTGCATTGAAATGTGTCTTATTTGAAGCTTGAATTACAGTTATTAAATAATGAGGTTTTCAATGATGCTTTAATTTACTTTTACATTTCTATATATTTCTAGGTAATTCAATCCTAAATGAGCTAAAATGATAGGAATCACACGGATGAAGTCTTCTGATTTCTTTGTTTTAAACTAGCAGGATTTAAGGACTATTCAGGCAGATTACTGTGAGGGTTAGAGCTGTGTAGAAAGACTGGCAAGGGAAGGATGGAAAGATTTGAGAAGTGTAGGGATAGCATAGAACTGTCCAACAGAGGGGCTGGGGGAGACACACCAGAGGCAGGAAAATGCTGTATGGAGAAGTTTTTATTCATAATACTTTTGTGAATCTCTTATGGTACATTTTCTGCTCATAAAACAGCAACACTAGTTTGTAGAATGCTTTTCACTGGGAAAACTTGAAAGACTTTCTATAAGAGGTGAATCTCCAGCGTGCGGGGGGAGGCACGAGGCAGGAAAGTTGCAGATACTCACTGGGGCTATGGCAGAATAAGGAAGGATCCCCATTTTCCTAAGTCCCTGTCCAAGCTGAGGAAAACGTTTTTGGAAGCAGAGGTGTTTCTACAGATGTTTTGAGTATTTCTTAGAACACATTTTGAATAGTGACATCAGTTCTTTTTCTCTTTGATTACAAACACACCTAAGTTGGTCAAATGTTACCCAAAACTTCAGTATCTGTCTTGATTTTTCAGAACACTAAACACTAACTATGCCTGTGAAATCTACTGACACAAAGGATAATCTTTATACCACAAGGAATGGCAGACTGGGCCTGTTGGTTGCCTCATCAGGCTGGTAATCTGGGAGGTCTGAGTGTAGGAAGTTCCAGAAGTTTTTTTAAGAGTGTTGAAGACATAAGGGGCTTCATAAATTTGGCAGTGGGCAAACATTAACAATATCAGGCATACTGGTAATGATGTGAATTGTGCTTTCTGGTTTTTAGGACATGTCTGTGAGGTGGGGTGTGTGTCTTCCTTTGAGTGCCTAGTCCACAGAGACAAAGCTGCCTGTAATTACTACTGGCTGGGAGATGTACTCCTTTGGTGTTGTATTTTGTGGATGAAGATATGGGGTTCAGATCCTTCTGGTGCTGAGTGCTTATTCTTGCACTTAATGCTTCCCATTCTGTTCTATTCATGAAGTACAGCATGCTGCGGCTTTGAAAATTTTCCAATAAAACACCTAACAAACTGGGCCAAATTTGTTTTCAGCTTCATAAATGGAAGCAGAAGAGCACCGTGCAGGTCTTGGAATTTGGACCTTACAAATGCAGTTTGCTATGAGTCATCATTTTTTCTTGTACTAATTTCAGATATTTGATAAGCTCTTTTTATGGTTTACAAGTTTAAAAAGACAAATAAAACTTTGTAGATTAAAACATTGGTTTGGAGGTTGTATTTTTCTGTTCTCAGTGACGATCTGTGAATAGCCTTTTTCTGTGGGCTTCAGCTTAAACCTACAAAGTGACTTTGGAGTGGGTGTTTATAGTTCTTTGCTTGCTTGTTCACAGGGTAAGGCTGTTGATAGATGAATAAAGTCCCACTTGAGGTTGTTAACAACCATGACTGGTAATGCTAGTTCAACTAAGATAAACACTGAAATGCTATGGCAATTAGCATTAAGGTCTCAGTTGGCCAGTGCTGATTTTCAAACCATAGATACAGTGCTCTATAGATACCCATGGCGGGGAGGTCTGGAGCTATTCTCATCCCATGGCTGGGAGGTCTGGGGCTGTTCTCATCCCTGCTCCGAGTGCTGGGGCACTCCTGAGGTGTGTGCACACAGCATCTGCATATTCAATGTGCCAGTAGGAAGCAGGAGTACAAAAACTGTAATGTTTCAGTCCAAAGCAATTAACCCTCTCACCCTGCAAGGAATGGAGGGGAGGAAAAGCTCAATTAACGGGACTCGGAGTTTCCAGTAAGTGCAAAAGTATGAAGGGAAGCAATAAGGCAGCACTGTGGGCCTCACATTCCTCTGGTCTCTTTACAGCCTTTTCAGGGAATAGTTTTTACTTTTCATGTCTATAATCACAACTTGCTGTTTGAGTGTGTCATCTGCTAGGGCCACAACCCTCAACGGGTCTGAGCATGTCACTTCCATAGGTTTCACTGGGAATTTTGTGCAGCTTTACTGGATCAACAGAAGTACTTCAATTTATACTCTTGTGGACTCAGGGCCCTGGGACACTCATAGCTTGCAGTGGTTAGGGACCGGTTTTTATTAGAACTTTCCTGGTCTAATAAGTGGATGCTAAAATCAATTAATTTAAAGATTACAATCTTGATATCTTAAAAGTCTGGAACACAGAGTCACTTTAGCTGGTAACTATGAATTAAAGGAGCAAGTTGTGTTTTCAGGAGCAGGGCAAGACTTTCATTCCTTTCTCTGCTAAAAACATCATCACTTCAACCTCTTTCATTGTAATTAAATCAGGAATTCGGCATTCACAGGATATTATGTGTCTGCTGATCTTTCTAACAATAGTTAATGAAGTTTGTTTTACTTGGAGCCTTTGTTCCTTTGGATATTGCTTCTGTAGCCCATGACTGCAAAGGAAATCCACTGAACAGCAGATCTGACTATGAGCGTCCTGCGTGCCCTGTTACTCATCTCCCCAGGGATGTGCAGGATGGAGTCACTCCAAAGGAATGGTCCAAAATTTCTGCTTCCCAGCACACAAGAGGTATGTTCATTATGTCTGTAACACCAACAGAGAAAACTGAGGAGCCACAGTCATTGAGACAAGTAACTGTTCCTTGTCCTCAAGAGGGGTGTCAGTGTCTCACAGTGTCTGATCACCCCCCTCAACCCCAGTACTGGGTTTCTTTGGCAGCTCTGGCACATGTGACAAGCAGGTGCAGTAAGGCCTTAGATTCCAGAATACTCTTCCATCCCTTTAGTCAGTTTGGAAAGATGTCACCCTGAAAAGAACTTGAACAAGACAATTTTTTGCTGTTGACTTTCTGTTGTGCCCTTTCATGGGTTTAAAATCCACTTATCTGAAAGTGTGCAGTTACATTTTGTCCTTTTTCATCATTTAAATGCATCTTCTTGATCTGAAGAAATAAAAGCAATTTAAAAAATTAGAGATTTTGTTTTCATATGTGCTGCCAAGTCTGATACTGCAAAGTAAGTGCTGAATTGGCACAAGCAGTTTGAGAGAGCCAGCAGATTTAGGAAGGGAGAAGATAAACCTTATTATGTTTCTTTGCCAAAGGAGAAAAGAAACGATATTGACTTAAATGTGGGAAATTTAAAAGGGGCCATATGTTCTCACTTTGTGCTTTGTTTCTAATAGATAGACAGAAATCTTTGAAGTGTGGATTGGCACAGTAGGGTGCATGCTTCTGTAGAGAAAAGATGCTAAATGGGGAGGATGTGAGGGGGCACATGAAACTCTATTAGCCATGCAACAGCAAAGAGAGAAAGGCAAATCCAATGATAATGTACATCTGTTTCAGGGAATTTATAAGCTTTGAACATTTTTTATGTGCAGATAAGTGGATCCTTTTCTTACCATAACTTAGAACTTCAAAGCAGATTGTGTGGATAATGCAAATTGCTGAAATATGAGATTTTCCTACAAAGAGGTTTCCAAAAAAGAAAAAAAAAAAGAATTAAGGCTAATTGATGCCACAGTCTTTTATGTACAGTGTAAAAACTCTACAAAAATTGATTTTTATGAACTAAGAAATTGATGAAAAAATATTGAAGTCTGCTGTTTGCATTCAGGGACTGTAGTTTGAAACTGAGTTTCTGTGAATTAAACATTTGTCTCTGATATCACTACAGCAATATTGTAACATAAATTAAGATATGTAGCCAAGCTGTAATTGTATCAAAGTCTGCCATGTCGTAGGAATGTAAAACTCATGAGTGCGGTGTGATATACAGCACCTCACTGTCAAGGTAGTGAAGCAGGGATTTCTAGAATATGAGAAAAAAATTACTACAAGAGACAAAAACTAGTGGGGGGAAGCAGGAGGTGGAGGATACTGATATGGTTAAGCCTCGGGAGTAGATGAATGTATAACTTCTTAACTGCTCAGAAAAATGAGTTGCTCTCTGAGCTGGGAGGTTACAGCCAGGCTTGGGGATGCCGGCTGCATTCCAGCTGGGAGATATGAATGTCCCAGCTGAAAGGCCAAGGCTGTGACACCCTGGGCAAGAAATTACATCAGCCAAGGGATTTTGAAGACCTTCATTTATTAGATGTAGTGCATAGGGGCATTCCCTTCCTTCCTGGGCAGACTCGGACTATAAAGCCAGCTTTGTCCTCCTTCCTGTACTGTAAATAGGGGTGCACGAGGCTTAACCTGATGCTGAACACAGAGGCAACCAGGAGTGGGAGCTCACGCCTCATTCCTGAGTCGTTCCCCAATTTTGGCTTCATTGGCCAGCAGGGCATCTTCAGTAGATATTCCTGCATTTTAGTATGAATGAACCATGACAACCACAGTCCTGGAGTATTTCTTTTTTATTCCTAAATCCTTGCACAGTCTTGGTCACTGTCTGTCATGGCAGGCCATGGGGAAAGTGCCAGGTCTTGATATCCTGAAATAATCTATATCCCTTCATACTACATGTCCAGGGCTTGTTCTTCTGCCACAAATCCATCTTGGCTGAGGTGGGAAGCAGAACCAGCTCTGTCCTGTCACCTCATGCAGACAGTGACTCAAAAATTCTTCCCCCTCACCCCAGCAGGTAAGATTGCCCTGAAAAGGGTTCATTTTTTTATTTTTTTCAGCATTTTGGCTCTGAAGAGTGGCCCTGTGATGGGATGAGCACTCTGAGACTGTGGGATTCCTCTCCATCCCTGGCCATGTGGGAAAACTCCCATGAGGTAATGAAACAATTTACCTCATGATTTTGGGCCAAAATGTTCTGTTTTAGGCAATCAGCAAGGGCTGGCAGAGGGTTAAACTTGAGTCAATCCCACCTTTTCTATTTCCAAGAGTACCCCAACAGCAGGGAAAGGGCAGTAGGCAGCAATGCTGAAAAGAACAGCTGTATGCCATCAGACTAAAGATAGAAACATGAAGCATGTGGGCTAATTAAGTTCCCAAGTGGCAGTGTACAAAGTGTACAGACCAAACAGAACAGTGCCTTCTGCTTGTTTTGATCAACTCTGTTTCTATCACTTTGATGAAAATAACCGCTTGATTTGTCGCTGGCTGTGGCTGCCAAGGGATCCCTCACACCCCGGGCTCTGCTGGTGCCACCCTCGTGGCAGCCATCCCATAACCAGGAGTGGCTGTGGCTGCCCCTGTCTGCCAGGGGGGCCCTCAGCAGCACCGAGTGTCAGGGGAAAGGCGTGACAAATGTTCAGAACTTTTCAATTAAGTTTCTTGCTTTATTTTTTTTTCCAGTCAGATATAATATTAGACACTTTCACCCTAAATAGGATGAAGTGGGCATGCTCTGACCAGCTTAGCACAACAGGATGGACTTTAATTTTTTATTTTTCCTCCTCTGATGTCTTTCAGTCAGTTCATTTTTCCTTCAGGGGGCACAGCAGACTCTTGGTTAGGTCTGTTAGCTTGCTTCCTAACTGGTTTGTAGTCCTGGTAACTTTTGATGTAGACTGCATATGAGCCAGAATGCAGCCCCCCCACCTCCCGCTGCCCCTTTTTTTTTTCTCAGAGTTCTGAGTGGAAAACTACCTTGAGGATAAACCTGAACAGAAAAATTAATCTGAAAATCATCTTCCATGTGAAAAATGAATTTGTGATGTTTCAAGGTCTCTTATGCTCCAGCAGGAGGCAGAAGGGACACTTTGGGGCAGTAATCCCATGAGCCTGCTCTAGCAAGTTCCGAGAAAGGCTTGGCTCAAGTGTGGTTTTGCAGCAGGTTATAAGTTGTAAAGCTTGAGGGGCTGTGACAGGTTTGAATTGTTTGCTTGTAATGATGCTCAAAGAGAGACTGAAGGATGAAAATGCTCAGTGTGGAAAGATGCTCTTTTTTCTAAGTGTAATAGCTCAAAGTTTGCCTTGCTAAGCTGCTTCAATTACAAGCATAGGACAGATTTTCTTTTACTCAGTACAGTAGCCACTGTACTGGAATTTACTCGAACTCTGGAATTTAAATTTTACTCTATTTTAATTCCAGACTTGATCTCTCAGCTGAAACCTTGAGTTTTCAGAAGGTTATATCTTTGAGGGCTACTTCATGCCTGGTCACCAGCAATTAAGTTATGATGAGATACACACACTTTCTTTATTGTGACCTTTTATCTAAGGTGTTCCTGATTTAATCTTTTAACAGTCCCATTTTTCAGCCTTTGAGATCTAAGTGCTCAACCCAAACTTGGTTAACTTCAACCCACAAGTAACTGACTTATTGAGGGAATTATGGATGAACAAAGCTGTATCTTCATGCACAGGAGACCTGATGTCCTGTAAGCTGTCAGGCCTCACTGGAGCATACAAACACACTGTAAAGGCTGCTGTGCTGTGGATGAATCATATAAAATGACTGCTATTTTTTTACAGTAAGAGTCTAAATTGCTCATGTATTTTGTTAGACCCAGCTAAGTCCTTAATCATTTTGTTTGATGTTGTAGTACCTCAGCTAGCAATAAGAGTGTCAGCTCGTACTTGCTGTATTGGCCGTTTGCAATAAATTGATTTTTTTTTTTCTCTTCCTCGTTTGCTTATTGCTGATGGAGTTCACATGTCTAAGTTCTACTTCTGAGCTTCTCAGGTAAGGAGACAAGTGTGTAGATGATATTTTTAGATTGATGTATGTAATAATTCAAAGTGTGGTAGCCTTTCTTAGGCCTTTAAAGACAGGTGAAGTGGTTTTCTCCCTAAATTGCAGAAGTGCAATTGGGGAAAGATAAATGAGAATCTGACATTACAGTGGTACTATGTGCTAGAGCTGTAGTGCCAAGTGAAAAAATACAACATAGCCCTTGTTTTCTGGAAGATTTGACAGAAGAGTTTGGGTCATTGCTGTGTAATGTTTGTTATCTGCCAGTCTGGAGGAAATGGATTTGTGATCTGGGTTCCTTAACCAGAGTTTACAGCTACATGAGATCAGTAAATTATGCTAGTAATGAACAGGTTTATCTATGAAATTTTCAGAGATCATGATGCATCATAAAGGTCCCAAATCTGCACTACCAAATATTGCCAAAATAGGCAATGCTAGCAGGTATTTCAGCATAGCAGTTCTGTTCTGACAGCAGCCAGTGCTGCTTGTGTTTAAGGGATGGTATAAACTCCTGAGTGTTGGGAAGTTAGTTCCCAAGGCTTCTCAGCAGCCAGAGACTGCCTTGAGGTGTACAGCAAACAGGTGGTCCTGTCCTTTCCAAAGATCCCAGCCCCTTGTGCTGGGTGATGGTCTTGCAATTAAAATTCTGGTGATTCTTTTTGCTCTTATTGATGGCCGAGTATTTAGTCCTCTACTTTTGCTTGTGGCTTGTTTAGTCTTCTAGCATGGGGTGGGATTTCAGAGAGGGTGGGGGGCATTGCTCTTTCTCTTGAGGAGCTACTGAGTGTGTTCAAGCAAGATACTGGAGTGTCAGAGCGTCCTGGCAGTGCTGCAAGGAGGCTGCAAGGAGTGCAGGAGCAGCAGAAGCTGCAGCCTGGCCTCGAGGTGCTGCAGTCCCTGTTGGCTGCAGCTCAGAAAGTCCTGGGGCTGGCTGAAACCATTCCTGGAAATAAGGCCCTTTCAGGCTGGGGAATTTCCCTGATGTCTGAACACATCAAAAATGGTAGGGAAATAAGTGCTGCTGCTGCTGTAGATGAGGGTGTAGTTTGTGACAGGATGTGGGCATCTTAAACTGGTACAACACTGCTTGAGAACTTAATCTGCTTCCTTTACCTTCCCATCTCTAGTCTGCTGCTACACAGCTTTTACAAAACTAAAAGGGGCTTCTCACAGCTGAGTTGATACTGACAACTATTTCCTTAAGAACAAGCTAATGCTTAATGAGAATATTTCTGGTGATTTGACCAGGCCTTATTTCAGGCTCAAGAAAAAAAGGGGGTAAGAATGGCTTATAGATGGTGTGCTTTTCAGTGTTTGGCCTGGGAAAAGGGATCACACAGGATTTCACCTGGCTAATCCTTATGCCTCCAAAGAGTTCTTTTCAACAACATCTGATAGGCAACCTGAAACTGGGGCTATGGTGTGGGACTTGGGCAGTAGCAGCAAAGCAGGTGGGAAGTGAATGTGATGCTAAGAAACACTTTTTAATAATGTTCACCCTTCAAGCACAGCAAAACACTAAAATGTTGTGAAATTTCTTTTGCTGAGGGTGATATAAATAACGTTGAGAACATTTTTTTTTTCTGTTAAACATTTTAATCCTGGCACTTTTGGCCAGTTAAAAATAATAGTGAAACTAGAAATATTCACTTGTCTCTCAGAGCTCAACAGAGAGTTTTCTAAGGTAGACTGAGTCAGGGCTTTGACAGGGAGGGAATCTCACTGGAATATTGTTGAAAGCAGAGAGCAGAATAACAATGAGTGTCAGGAGCACTGAGAGTTCAGAGGAGTTGAATGCAGAGGGCAACAATGACAGAGACTAAACTCCAAATGGCAGAAATAAAAAGGTTAAGTCACACACACAGCTTCATATAGTCAGAAGGTGCTGTAGAAACCTGCCAAGTCTGTCAAAAAAGCCTGTACTAACAATGGTATTTTTAGGCAATATCATTCTCCTCAAAATCCACATTAATTCATGAGGGTTTTTTCTTCCCTGACACTCAAAATATCTGCTGGAAAACCTCTTCTGTTCTTTTGCAAGAGCCTGTCAGCCAAGGGGAAAGGACTGATGCTCTGAGGTTTCCATTCTCAAACCTGGCATATTTCAGGAGCCATCTCTGAAAACTCAGTGCTCTTTGGTCAGAGGCATCCTTTTCATTTGTTTGGCTCTAGCAGCCCAGGTAGGTTTTTTTCATCTAATGTGTATTTTGATTGTATAGGCACAAAGGACACAATATAACCATATACTGAGCCATCTTTTACCCTTGGTACATACAAACTTGCTCATTCTGCTGCTCAGTAGTGACAGCAAAGACAAGAACCTGTACTATAAAATGGGCTCAGGTTTTGTTTTGTTTTAACCACTTGAAAGACATAAACTACCTTTCAGATTTCTTCAGTGTTTCAAGTTCCATTGACTGTTTACAGGTCTGGATCTTTGCAAGAAACCAGAAGGGGTCATTTGGATTGATCTGTGTGAGTGATTTGCTCTTTCATCTTGGTCCACTTTTAGCTTGGTTTCTCCACCTTTCAAAGTAAGCTTCAAACCATGCCATTGGTGGAGAAAGGCTTCCTCAAAACACAGCCTTAATAAAAGGTTTATTTGGTGCAAGCTTAACTGGATAGAGATTGCTGGGTGTTTAATGAGGATAGGCTAACGAGGATTGTCTCTTGGCTCCCTGCACACTTTGAGCCAGAGGAGAAGGTACATTGTGAGTGAAGCTACTTGGGTTTCTTCCACAAGCAGTCTCATCTGTGAGTTTTTGCAGAGACATCTTTGAAACCCCATTATTCATTTCTTTCCATGACAGGCATTGACATGGTTCATGCCAAACTTAGATTTTAGGTCAGTCAGAACTTCACAAGCTTGAATAAATAAAAGCAAGGTAGACAAGGTTTAGCTATTAAACCTTTCTGTAGCAATGCTTGGCTGCCTGGCAGAATTAGGATCACCTGGGCTTCACTGAGTAATAAGAGCAGACCAGCAGCTGTAAAAGTGCCACCTGGACAGCAGAGTAATAGAGAACCCTGGAGAAGCTTCTGTGGTAGTGGAGGGCATTACAGGATTAGACACACAAAGCCCCATCCAAACTCGCAGTAAAATCAAATGGCATCTTTCCTTCCACTGACAGGAGCTGGATCAGGCCTCCCATGAATTGCAATGAATAGTTATATTAATCCACTGCTATGTAGCTGTGAAAATCCTGCATCCCCTTCTCTGGGATGACGGTGCAAGGCTAAATCACCATGGATATTCGATTGCATTCTGGCTCATGTAGCTGTAAGAGCATTACCAGGCAGCATTTTATCTAAGACGAGTGCTCTCTACAGTACTCACAACAAATCTCAACTTATTGCAACTCCAGTGATTAAATGTTTTACAGACCCCTGCAACATCAGAAGACTCTGTGCAATAGGCATGGCTGCTTTCAATATGATCTCATAGGGATCTGATTACCATTTTGGCTCTCTTCTCACAGCCATTCAAGTGGACCTTCAAGGAAGTGTAACCCTTTCACTTTCAGATTTTTTTAGTATGCAAAACACTTACTCAAGGGTAAAAGTCTTGAGTACAAAACCTATAACACCAGAGCCAAATAGCCAAACTGATCATATCTGAGCTGGTCTTGAGCACAATACAACAATAAATGAGGTTAAAGCAGCTATTCATGTTGTTTTGGAAAAATTCAGGTCCTAAACTGGAACTAAAAAGTCTTTCTATGGCAGACGGTCTGGACTAAACACATTCCTCCTGAATTGGTTGTGGTTAAGTGTTTGACATATGTTCTTGTGTTGGCACCAATTATTTATAAAATTCTGTTTGAAAGGAGTAGCCAACATTACAGTTTGTGCATAATCTATTCACATCCAGTTGCTTAAAATGTAGTTCCTGCAGATTAACAGTGTGACCAAAGTTTTCATTCCCTTCCTTTTGGAGCAGGCACATTACAAATGCACATCAAAGAAAATGAGCTCTGTTCTGACTTACAGTCTAGGCATGTTCCTGACAAACCACATCTGATGAAGAGTCTTAAAGAAATAGCACAAGCAGCACTGCCGGCAGCAAAACAACAAAAGGGCTGGTCCCTTCCACCAATGAAGAGAGGCTGGTTAATCAAAGGATTTTGTGCCAGAGAGAGGGACCGTGCACTTTATGTTGAAGCAATGCAGTTGAATGATACATATGCAATGACCTAGCTTGGCAGCATTTGAACAAATCACATTTAATTACATATCTTTTCCTCTCATGATATTCTTCTCAGTTCCACTGCAGCCTGGGAAATCACTAACAAATGTTCATTTTGAATGTCTCTGTTCTCCAGCCTTGGACTAATTATGCACATTCCTTCTGTCCTTATAAGGACAGGGCAGCTCTTCATTCCAAACAATGAACGAAAACACGAAAAGCAAAACCTCCCTTCCCAGTATTCAAAACAACAGGAACGTGAGTTCTCAACCAAATCTGGTCTTTCCTCTTGTGGTGAGAGGCACCTTCTGACAAGGTATTCCTGGCCTCCTCCCAGGGTTATTGGCACTTTTTGTGTCTGTTATGGTGCTGAGGAAATCACCTTTGATTTCTTGATCAGAGTGAGCTCTGAGCCAAGCGTCCGCAAGAAATTGGGACAGCTCTGTTTTATGGCTGGCAATTTGCTATCATGGCCAAACCAAATAACATCTCTCATTGCACATTTCCTTTATCTACAGCACAGGAATGACCATGTTTTTCTAAATCCCTCTCAGTGACCTGTGAATAAAAAACAGAGCACATGCACTATCATTATCATTATTAGTGAGGTGATGCTGGAGGTCATGACAACCGTGGTGTGCAAAGTCACAGGTGAGAAACAAATAAGCTCTTTAAATAAAGTGTGTGTGTTCCTTCAAGCCACTGTAGTTTAGGCCCTGGGGCCCATATTTAACAGACTGCAATGAGACGTGGCTTGTTTTTTTACTGGGAGCAAAATGTTTATACAGGTTTGGTGAAAATGGCAAAGATTTTCACATATTCACGGGGATAGCAGTAGTATTTCTTTAAGGGAAAAAAAAGAGCAAACTACAAGTTCCCCTGGTCTTGGCAAATCATGAGGCGTTTTTCATTTTGTAACATCAAAGTCGGCTCCTCTTCTTTGATGTCTTCGCATGCTGTTTAAGGTAAAGCATGAATGAAGAAATGTCAATCTGCAAGGTGTCCATGTAGTTTATGCTGAACACTGAAGAGGACTTGTAGATAAAAGGCAAACACAAGGTTTGATAATGAATGTCCAACAAGGAGGTATGCATATCTAAAAGGAAACACTCAGCTGGAGAACAGCTCTGCAAACCTCAAAACTCTGCTTAGCCTAAGTTTAAGAGATTAAGAAAAAGTGGATTTTTTAAAAAGTGTGGAACCAAGACAGGAATTCTGTAAAAATCCTTGTTGTTCTATAAGAAATGAATGTTCTTTCATTGGCTTTACTTAACAATAATAAATGTGCCACCAACTGTGCTTAATTTGACAATGTGTAATTTTGAGAAGATACAGAGTTAATACTAGGAAAAGCATCAGAGACAAAGTCTAAACCCGCACAGTGCATTTCAGAAGTTTATAGTAGCTGCTTTGTGGTCCCTAGAGTCTGAACACTGGCAAAAGTTGTATGCTGGGTCAAACAAAGGAAAGTGTCAATTATTTAACTCGGTTTGTTCCAAGGATCTAGAAACTCTAATGGAGTGGTAGTCACCTGGGGAGGCTGAGCAGTGTTGGGATGAAGGGAAAGGCACTTTCTAGACCCAAACCCCATAATTTTCAGCACCAGGACATCCAGTGATGTTACTAGAAACTTAGCTGCAGAAGAGGGTGTTTCTACTGTGTCTTCTAGCTGCTAGCACTGAATTTATGCTTCCTTTTCATTATTTCTGAAGCTGTAAAAAGTTGGTTTGGTGAACTGCGTGTGCTTTGCTTGATTTACTCGCAGAGCAAGTGCACCAGGCACACTGCCCTGGAAAAGGGAGCACCCACAGGGGCTGCGAGGGGAGCCCGGGCTCTGTGCCAGCCAGGCTTTTGCTTCGCTGAGACAGCTCTGCAGGGGTCAAGTCTGAAATACAGCAATGTCTTAATATTAGCCTCTGTCTGCTGCAAACTGGACTGAGACTTAAAATAGTTTAGATTAACAAACAGGACATAGAAACCTTTCAATGGGTGCCTGTTGTAGTGGGGTATATCTAAATAAGGAATGTACATAGGTGAGTATTAACCCATATGACACTGAGTCTTGCCCATTAAGATCAGAAGTACCTGTCAGAACATAGAAACTACTGGATGTTTCATGTATGATAGTTAAGGAACAGATATCCACAGGAATTCAGGGAAATAAGAGGTAAAACTCCATAGCTTCAGTCAAGGCATTTACTCGGCTTTTCTTCTGTTAGTTGAGAGTAACCATGAGAAAACAGTATTTACTAGCACTTTGAATATGGGGGAGAGACAATCATAAACATGGAGTGACTTTTTCTGTTTAAGAACACATATCAGAGATGCCTAAAACTCTCTAGAAATTTTGTAGCCTTGGGATGATAACTTATAAAAAGGAAAATGAGGGTATAATGCATGGTAATATTGACACCTTATCTGTTTTCATTCTTACATGAGGGACGTCTTGTGAGAAGATAACAATATTATTAAAGAGAATGTCTGCATTTTCTCTGGAAAGCTATCTATCACTCCTAAGAATCATCTCTTGTATTTCTTGAATTTTTCATCCTCTCTATTCTACTTTAACAAAATAATGTGCATAGACAAAAAAAGAAAATCTGGATAAAAGGGGACCTTTACTTCCTTCCAGATCTCCTTGCCAGATTCAGACTATTTTGACTGAAGAGGATTAGGTGTGGAAGAGGCTCAGGGAAAGTCCAAAGTCAACACTGAGATATGTTTTTTCTCAGTTAAGGTGGGACAAAAGTGAACAGAGATCATCTGATTGTGAGTTCTATGAGCTGGCTATAGTACCTGCTAACCTAGAGATCATGGATATATGCAAGTGAGATCTGGCTAATTTTAAGTCTCAACTGCTAAATAATTCCTCTAAACCTGGATATTTTTTTCATAGTTTTATCATCAACCTGTGGGTTTCATGTCCAATAAAGAAATGCCTTGGAAAGTTTAAGAATGCGAAAGCTTTCCTGCAGATGATGTGCAACTGCACTACCCTTTGGAGAGCTCTTGGAAAAATTCCTACTGAGTGCCATTGCACACAGATAGAGCCTCACTGAGCCAAAGCTTCAGGACCATGTTTTGGGGTTTGAACAGAACGTGGGAGCAAGAAAGAAGATCCTTGTGCAGCAGTGGTTACAGGAGCAGAACTAACACCAACCATTGTATAGGAACAGTAAAGCAGAGGGTGGCTTCTTCATTCTTGCATCAAGATCTCAAAAGGTCTGTAGTCACATCTCATACTCTCAGGTGTAGGGGCACAGGTACAGAATATGTTTTTGTAATAATCTGACTAATTAGGCCAAAGGGATAACCCATAGCAAGAGGAACAGCTGAAATAATGTGTCTGATCATAAGCTGGTGTGCAACATCTGAGACCTTCCAACTTAATGTCTAAAAGGAATGCCTGAGGTCTCTTGCTGCCATTCAAAACCTAGGCTTAATTTGAAGTGCAGTTGGACTGGATACGTCTAAAAAATAATGACAATACCTAAGAAAAGAGAGAGCAAAAGTATTCCTAAGACATTGTCAAGGACTTCAGACATGTTCCTAGTGCAGTGAGGTGTTTCAATCCACACTCAAGTTCACCTTAGTTGCTCCAGAGCAGGTGCCAGGGAAGCTGTCACACAGTGAAATTCAGCCCAGCCTGTAGAACACCTCTGGGCTGCAGAGCACACTCAAGTCTATCCTGTCACAAAAGCCCTGAGCTGTAGCCAGACTGGGTTAAGAATGGTTTGATAGTCTGAATGCAACCCCACACTGCTCCTGGCATTGTGGGTATTTTCTTCACTGAGAGCCATGCTAGTATGCTGAAGGATTTGATCCACTATTCATAGAAACTCTCGATTCAGCAGACAAGTGTCAACCTTAGTATTGCATTTGCAGAAAAAAAATTTTAATTCAGATTTTTATTGTTGTTTTTCTAAAGAATTGCAGTTACATAGAACTTGAGTCTGAGACTGACACTATTTTGTCACAAGTACCTTTTTAGTCAAATTAAGCCCCATTCTTATACGGTCTTCATCTTTTTGGTTGAACAGTTACAAGGAACACTTACATTTACTTTGTCTAGTATATATCCAAATATTTACTGGGAAATATAACTTTTGAGAAGAGAGATTAGCTTTCAAACTCTGAGTCTTTAAAATGTCATCTCTGTGAAAGCTACTGACAGTCAGTAGGTGGAGAGTTACTATTGTCTGACAATGATATTCATGGGGAGCAACTTCAAAATGCAATGCAGAAGAAAAGAATTTCAGGACTCTCAAAAGACTTTGGAAGCAAGAAAGTTTTACCCCTCAACACTTGTGCAGGAGGAACTGTATTTGTTCTAGGAGGCTTAATCACCTCATTTTGTTATGATTCCCTCTCAGTTCAATTTCTTCAGACAAAGGGAATTGAAATAGGACTGGCAGGTAAGAGGTAATGTTGGCATTTGAATCTTTAAAAGATAGAAGAGCCAGTGGATTAATTAGTTCAAAGTATATCCCTCTGTCAGACTGCAGCATGCTTCAACAGGGTGCACACTGCTTCAGCCTACAGCAGGGGTGATGCTGATGAATTTTTTTGTATCTTGTATTCTGTAGTTGGGTCTAAAAGCCCTATTCAGCTTCAGTTGTGTGAGGCACTTCATACAAATCTTATGCAAAGATAATCCCTGCTTAGTAGAGCAGATCTGTTACGGAATCTGAGTTCTGTCATACTTGAGCTCTGCAGTTCAGGGCCGTTGTCACAGGAAGGCAGATGTCACTGCAATAGCAAAAAAAGTGGGGATCTTCTTAACATTTTCTGACACTAGAAGGTATGTGACAACCAAAGCCTCCCTTCTTCCCAATTTTGAAACTTTCCATCCCTTTAATCCCTTTTATGTAATTTTTTAATTTTTTAGCCTTAAGAGCTTTGATCTGTTTTGTCCCTGGAGAAGAGCCATGGTTTTGTTTTGTCCCTTCTCTAGTTCCTTTTGCTTGCATCACACTCTTCTGTCTTTATATCTCCTTCCTCGTTCAGCACAGTGTCGTGTGTTGTGCTTCCTGAACCTGCAACTTCCCTCCACGCTCAAAACCACGGCTGTTAACAGAGTGTACAATCTGTCCCCTTTCTGAGTTCCCTGAAACCTGCAGCAGCTCCAGTGCAGTTCCCTCCTGGGAACACTCAAACAGGAACCAGCTCCTGGCTCACCCATGTTTGTTTGCTGCTCTCCTTGGACAGCAGGGCTCCTTGGATCCACCTCTCTCTCCTGCAGGGCAGAAAACTCTGATAGCACTTAACAAGCAGTGACTGGTAACAATAAGAAGAGTCTTCAAAGAGTTATATTTACATGTAAAAAGACACGGGGACATTTATGTATACCAGATGGCCCAAAGCAGGTGGATATGGTAATGTAGCTATGGATTACTGCAATGCCAGAGGAGGAGAGTGATGTTGTTACTAAAACAGCACGTCAGGGTCCTAACCTGGGCTGAGCTGTGACTCCTGTTTTACTGGCACTGTACAAATGTATCATGTCAATCACTGACATGAGGAGATCACAATCTAAACAGACAAGATAATTACTGACTGCAGTGGATACAGAAAGACTTTCAAAGGTCCTGCAGCCTGCCAGAGTCAGAGCTGGGACTCCTGCTCAAGGCGTCTTAATACAAACTGAGCCTCTCGGTCATTAGTCCTCGCTGCTGTTTTCTAAATTGACTGGTTTGTTTATTTGCCCTGGACCCTGTAGATCCCTTAGGCTGCAACCCCCAGCTCTTTCTGTAAACAAAGGGATCATTAGGAGCCAAGCACCTTAATCTTTTAAAGGCTCTGTGTATTCATTCTAAAGAATCTTATTGTGGAAAAAAATGAAAAAAGAAGGTCTCCAAAAGGGGCTGATTTGTGGCAGCAGCGAAAGTACAAGGTGTTATGTTTATATCATGTGTCTAGGTGCAGCTGCAAGGTTTTTGTTACCCACTGCATTATCAAATGGACTGAGCCCATGGGATGCTGCAGGTTGTACTAATGCTCAGACTGAAACTATTCAGACTGAAGCTGTGGCATTCATGGAGTGAACTATGCCTGAAGAACATGAGAAATTTCAGACTCCACCTGAGTGCTTCTGTCTGAGATTACTCAAGTGATGAGTAAATGAAATATAAAAAGAGCTTTAGAGGGGATCCTGGGATAAACAGAACACTGAGGGCAGAGTGGGCAAGAGTTTCCAGAAAAGGAAGTCCTGCCCTTGACTGGCTACAGTTCAATGAGGTGCCAATAAGCATGTGCACATCAATACTTTGATTTTCAGAAAACCTTTTTGAACATTACACACAAAAGGCTATTGAAGAAACTGGATTGCAAAAATGTTAGTGGACAGGTTATTTTACTGAAAACTGGCTAAGATACAGGAAATAAAGGGCTGGGCTTAAAGGTCAGCTCTCCATTGCTGGAGACAGAATACTGGTCTAGGTGCACCACTGGCCTAGCTCAGTATTTCTTATGTTCTGGAATCAGTCACGGTCTCTTTTCCAGAATAAGTTTGAAAAGTGGCCATATGAATGTCTTCTGCATTACCTAGAAGCAACTGAGACTATTCTCCTCTCTGTGTTTAGTCAGGAGGGATTTGCAAAGGAGTGGTATGTACATTATGCAGAACTACAGAGAGTCATCTTTGGGCCATCCTTGTTAGCCTAACTTAAAAACTTCTGAAGTAAATCCTAAATTCCAGCCCTGCAGGATCTGGATGTTGCTGTCTTGATCTTGGAGCACCTGGCAGCTAATTTACTTGTGGAGAGACAGTTCATTTTTACTGTTTCTGAATTTTGGTTTAAAACTGCATTAGACTGTGTAGCTTTTTACCACTATATTCCTTGTATGCCTTACTGAAGAAATAAGGGGCAAATGAGCTGTTGGAGACCCAAAAGGGATGATAGTAATTTTCAGTTTATTAGGAGGAGAAAATACATCTGGAGTGATCAAAGCTAAAAGCTTTGCCCTCTGGAGCCAAAGCAGCCCCTATGATGAGCAGGCATATTGTGGCACACCTGGAGGTGAGCCATGGGTTGGATGCCTGAGCCTTATATTTTAAATTTTCCATTTAGAGGAGGGGAGTAAAATTGAGAGCAAAGCCAAAGGAGGAGTAGGACCTGAAAGGAAATAGAGCAGCGATTAAAACAGACCAAAGGATCCCATCCCCAGCCAGCACAACTTTGCTGCTGGGTCTCACATGCTGCCACAAGTTTTCAAAACCAGCAACAACCTTGTCTCACTACAAAAGGAATAAAACAAACTTTAGCTCCTGCTCAGTGTTTCTCCTGGAACAAAAATTTTCAGTGTCAGTCAAGCTGGTTCTTTTCATTTGTAGAAGTAAGAATTTTCCAACATGTTATGGAAGCAGGGGAGCAGTGTAGAATCTCCTTCTTTGTAATCTGAGGCACTGGGAACTGTAGTTTTAAGTATGTTAGTGTCCTAAAATGGGAGCCTGGAAGACAAACAGAGCAGGAGCACATGGTTTTGTGACCCAAGGCAGCTGGAACTGTAAATGAAATGTATTACTTTAAGGAACCTTGAACCCCAAATGATCACTTGATATCACATCATATAAAGAGTAAAGAGAAGAATATCCTAAATGACATGACTAGACAAATGGGACATCCAGAGCTGTGACAAGAGTTCTCTGAAGTTATAAGAGACACGTAAATTAAAGATTTGAAATTGCAAAAAGTATTTGCGACCACAAAATGCCAGTGAAAGCAAAGATGAGAAGACAGCTTTATTTGTGAGAATTAGATGTCTTTGTGCTCTTGATGTATTTAACAGTTCTTATGTAAATACAAGCAGGGGAGGCATTCTGTGAGCCCTTAGTACAAAACCAGGATAATACCACATTCCTTGTAAAGGTGCATATGAGTGTCATTTAAGCTCCTTCAGGTCCAGCAGAGAAAAGTCTACAATAGTGGAGAAGAGTGATGGGATTAGAAAATAGCTGCTCATGTTCAGGATGATGAACCTCTAAGAGAATTGTCTTTTTCAATGGCTTCATTCCTTGAGGTGTGTCAAACCAGGCACCTGAGGTATATCCTGGAATGTGCTGGGGTAAGAGTCCAGAAGACGGACAGCTTTCTGTGGGCCTCAGATCTAATCAAAAAGGTGCTGTCAGGGAAGTTTGGGTTGGCAGGATGGACTGTCACACTGCACAGAGTCTGTGCTGTGTTGGAGTCTGTGTAACTCTTCATGGCTGTGCTTTGCTGTTCTGTGGAAGGTCAATGGCTGTGGATGGAGAGACCCCTAGAGCAATCAGGGCTTAGGAACCTCTAGACTGGAGTGAAAACCATGGCCACCACCCACTCCAGGTGTTTCTGCAAGAAGGAGGAGAGCTGAGAGCTAAGTAAGTGACCATGGCAACAACTGGCTTGTTGCATACTGGACGTACCACACCCCACAAGCTGATACTTACGTCTCATCACTGCCAACAGCAGTTCTGGTTTGCTGCACCTTTTTTGACTGTCAGTGCCTGAAAGGAGACTGATGAGAGGTCTGTTCTGGTGTTTTTAATCCTTTGATTCTTTTTCTTTTTATGCTGTAAATGCCATATGAAAGAAAAGGGAATATCCATCCAACTTGAGGCTTCAAAACTGGGGGAGGCATTTGACTAATGTGTCATAATATAAGTTCCAGTTTAAGCCACAGAAGAAGCCTAAAATGAGGCCAGAGTGTTCAAAGAAAGCTTTGGAGATGTTTTTTTCTTTAGATGTGTTGTAACTTGACATTAAAGATGCTCCTAATTCTTCAAGTACAGTCAATGTAGACTTCCAAATCATTTGGCTCTTTTCATGCTGAATTACTGCCACATGAAGTGGAAACCAGTGAATAACTCTTTTCCCTTACTCTGCTCTTGTTAAGCCTCCCTCACCCCTCTTGCTTTGGTGTAAGGAACACAGAACTAAAGATTCATCAGGTCTAATGAAATCTTGCCCTTTACAGATCCAAATTCACCTCTTTTTTTTCCCTTCTCTCTGAAGCACTTCTTGGTAAAACAACTAAACTGAATTAGGTTCTATTTTAAAATGGTCTGCCGCTGACAGCCTCAGTTCTACAAGCAGTTGAAAATGGCTGGCAAACCTTTATACAAACAGCATGCAAAACATCACACAAAGCCCAGGGAAGAAATGGCTTTAGATGTAGGGATTATAAAAGAGTGAATACAATTTTAAGATAAAATACAAGTGATTAAGTTAATGATGGATAATTTCACCAGTTTGAAAACTATAATTAATAGGAATTAATTGTATATTTAGACATTTAGCATAGCTCCACTAAAAACACTACATCAAACATAATGGTATTGGAAGCCTATATAATGAAGAAATGATCCAGATGTTCATAAAAGCTTACAAAGCTTTAGAAAAAAAGGGGCTGCATGAAGAAGCTCTAATGATAAAAAGATGCCACTTGCTGTTCTGCTCTTCTTTTAAATACATCCTTTCTGAAATAATGATTATCATTTGCACTTTCATCTTAAGTGAAATAGCATATGGCTTTGGCTGATTAAAGCCCCCTCCTGGTATTAATCAGCATCTTAGTATCATGTTTCTAATGGAGGCAGCAGTTGCCCTGCTGATATTGTAAGCTTTTTAACAACATCTAAAGTCTGCGGATCACTGCTGCTGGCAAGAAATAGCTTTGAGCCTCCTATGTACAAGAGTATTGCAAAGATGTCACTTACAGGTGCAGTTTATATGAGCTCCTACAACACATTGTATTTTAAACATTTGCTGGAACTTAAAGTTTAATAATTGCCTTTAATAAGTAGTTTCCAGTTTTTAAAAGAAAATCAGAGAACTTTTGGGCCTGGTAACATTTGGTACATAGAGACATCTTGAAACCAGGGACCACATGCTGCAGGGAAGGGTTCGTGTGCTTTTGAGTGTCCATAAACCATGAAGTCTGTGTGCATGGCCACTGCTCTGAGCTGAGCCTAGCCCAGCAGCGATGCTCACAAGCTGACCTGACAGCTGTGGCACAGCCCATGCAGAAATGGCCACCTCCAAGGGCTAAGCTCAGCTGTAGATTTGTCACCTCATCAGGGGTTTCCAAGGCCAAGGGAGAGCCACAGGCAGAGCTGAGTGGGAGTGTAGTGGCTCACACAACCACACTGGTGTGGCTCCTTGTTGGTGGAAACCCCTGCTCCTACAACAGCAGGCTGGAGGGAGCACAGGGAGTCTCGACTGTGGGGTTTAAGGGAGATTGCACTGTTCTCTGATACAGAAATATGTGGAGATGGGGGTGGGGTTTGCTCGAGTTTGGCATCTCCCACAGGGACTGTGCAGGTCCCAGCTTGGCTATAAGGCAGGAGTGGAGCCCTGGGAGGCCCTCAGTGCAGAGTGCAGTCCCTACCACGCTTCCTGTGCCTGCTGGGGCTTGCTGTTTTTCTCTGGAGACTTGTTCTCATGTACCATTCAGATTTAACCAGGCCCTCCAATTTAGGTACCAGACTTGTTTTGTTTCTGCTGGATGGTAAATTAAACAAACAAGCACAAAACAGCTTTTGTGTTAACAAAAGAAGTTCAATAAATGTTATTGTTTCAGAGATTGTCAAGGGAGGAATGTCCTGGTAAGGCTGACAGGCCGGGCAGATCTTCAGCATCACTTTTGCTAAGCATGAGGCAGTTCTCAAGAGTTGTTATCTTGTGTATTGTAATGATAATAGTTTACAAATATGGACACTTTCCCAGATCTGGTTTTTCTGCTTTAGCACCTGGGAATCCTGCTGGACACTGCTTCCATTTGCTCTTTGATGTAGCTACCCTAGGGCATTGTGGATGCACAAAATCCACCCCTTTTCTCTCTGGATTGCTGTATTAGAAAAGTCTAGCATGCAGTGCTTAATTCCGTCTTACAAATAAATTTTAGCAAGGCAATATTATCACAACTCCTTTGTTATCACTTTCTCCTTCATAAGCTCCCATTTTTCTTTCCTCATCATGGTAAGATGTTCATCTAACAACTTCTTACATGCCTGGACAAATAGTCCCTGCTTTTTGTAAATAGCTGTCACTAAACTAATGTTTTATCCTTGTCTTTTGAAACTGCTGGGCTCTCTGGCTATCACCATGCACCATGTTCCTGACAATTATCTATCATGACTCACAGGAGAGTTGGATGTTTTGACTGTTGTGTTTCATTTATCTTACAGGTTTTTCGGGTAGCACATTCCAAAGGCCATGCTTGTCTGTTGCTTCTGTTCCACAGGTTAATTTGAAGTTTGAATCTTTGGCAGGTGTGTTTGAAGTTGAATTTTTTCAATTCTAAAAAAAAAAAGCAATTGTTTTACTTACTTGCATTCTTGATTTTTGAAGTAATCTAATACTCTGATTTTTAATGTAACATTTTCGCACTCTCCATTTTGTTTTAGGATCAACTTTTATTAGAAATTGGTCTCTAGGATGTATTTCTTTTTCTGTCTCCCCAGCTGTGTTTTCTTGAATGAAAATATTTTTATGTCTTTATAAAAATTAATTTGCCTTGTGATAATCATTGACCATCTAAATACTTCAAACTGTTAAAAACACTAGGGCATATGAACCATGCCTTGAATACATAGGGTAAATTAGGAAACAATTTAATCTCTTTTTCTCAGAACTGGTGGTGTGAGGGCCAGTTTACTCCACAGAAGAGCTCCTTTTTTGCACTTTTATGTCTTTTTATTTAGCTGTTTGCCATCTGTAACGTGTTTCTGTTCTATTTCTTTATTGGCTATTGATGAGGTCAAGATGGTGATTTGGCAGTGGCTGCTGACCACCTGTTCCTCAGCCCTTTAGCCCACATGGCTGCCACCCCCTCCCGCAGGGGTGCAGAGCCTGCCCCTGCCCGGGGTTCAGTTGTAATCGATTTCCTCACAAGCCACAAGGAAGCCCCTTCTGCCACTGCTCCATCTCACTGCCAGCAGCTGGCCTGAGGTCCCTCCAAGAGGATGTTCCAGAACAACCACTCTCAAAGGCCGCACAAATTTCCATCAGCCTTCCCATAAGTGACAGGAGAATCGACTTCCTGCTTTAAAAGAACCACTGGCATTGTGTTTCAGTTAGCAAGCAACCACACATGCCTCTTTGCAAAATTTCCTCTTTGATCTTTGCAGTTGCCTTCATTTTTCTTCCCCACTAATTTGGCATCACTGGGTTACAAGAGGAGAACATGGAGCTGCCACTGGCTGCGCATCTCAGGATGTGAGCAGCAGCTACTGCCCCATGGAGTGGGGTCTGCATCTGAGAAATGGAAAATGGGGACCACATTTCTCCCAGCTTTCTGGAAGAGAACCATAGTAGTGGCACCACCACTGAGTTTCTAGCAGCTGCGTGCATTTTCTGCCGGTGGGAATTATACTCTGGGGACAGAAAACATAATTGTCTTGTCATTTCCTTTCCCTCCCCCCTCTTAATGAGAAATTACTATTCTTAGTGATTTTATAGTGACATCTACAAACTTACTTAGGAAGCATTACCACACTGTGCTAAGAGCTGTCAAAGGAGCAGGGTGTGTTTCTTTCAGTGTCACATATTTGCTTACAAGTCTGCAATTCAACTGCTGAATTCCACATAGAGCTGCTTCTACAGAGGAAGCAGAGCTGAAACTCAAGCTTCATGCACGTTGTTGTCCAGGTACTTAGTAGCTCCCTTCTGAATATTTCTAACTCCTGTTTTTATATTTTTCTGATATCAGGAATAAACTCGAGGAAGTAAATGTGCCTAATAGTAGAATATGTGCTTGCAGAGAGTTTCAACTTTGGCCAATCTTTGTTTACCTGGGGGCTTGAAGGCGGCTGTTTACCACCTGAACCTCTGAATGTGTCAGCTGAAGCCTCCAGGATCAAAAAGGGCAGAAAGACTGCACATTTGCAGTAGTGAAATGGAAGGGGTTTACTTTAAACTGCATTTGCCTGTGGTAATGTCTGCTCTTCACATTTCTTTTTGATTCCTCATAATTTCTTCAGATTCACAAATGTTTGACTAATAATATACACAATTGTCCTGTCAGTCTTAGTGCAGAGCCTGAATAGCTATAAATTGCATGACATGACAATTATCATGCAATTTGGGGGTTGTGGGAGCTGTAAACATTAGAATAATCTGATTTAAATACTCAGTGCTCCAACAAATTAGGCATGATTACAGTGAGTTGAGTTGTCCCTTGAATGCAAATGCAGCTTCATCCAACTCCAACAGCAATTCCATAAAAGTACACAGAGAGAGCATGTGACTCATAAAGTGTTTTTAAAAAGGAAAATGTTGTATATATCAAGGAACACAAAATAAAACCTAGGGGGAAATATAAATATACTTTGTGATGCTTATCTCAGGGATAATTGTTTAGATTTTTACATCTGGAACAGCTAGCATTTCAAAAGCTAAATATTTGATTTATACAGTTTATTTTATTTATATTAGGCGTTCTCCACGTGTCTAAAATTTATCCCTTTGCTCTGGACCTGCATCACTTGCACCCTTATCTAGGACACTGAAGCTGTGGTGCCACACAGGCCTTGCATGGCCCTGTGCACCAGGCAGGAGCTCGGTGTGAGTCACTCTCTGTGCTTTTCTGGGCTGATGTTCATCACCTGGAGTCCTGCAGTGTTGAAGAGCTCTAATTGAGGCTTGGTAACCCCAGATCTAGCTCGAAGTAAGAACAAAAAGCCAGTCCACTTGCCAAAATCTGCCATTCTAAGAAAAGAAAAAGCAGAGGGAAGGGGAAAGGCAGGGAATAAAGAGAAGGAATGACAGCATTGATCTGTGCAACTGTGCACACCACTGCACGTTGTGTTTAGCTGTCTCCTTCCCAGAGGAGGAAGGCTGTGCAGGGATATCTTTACACAGTCTGGCTCAGTTTTGCAATGGGATAGTTGGCTCAAAACTGAGGGCATATGAAGGATTAAATTCCCACTTGTGTTTCAGAGATAAAAGTGCCTGTGGGTAACTAGGAGTGCCTGTCTAGAGATGAGGGAGAAGCACAGATGAAGTGTTTTAAACATCCAAATTCTACCCTCTCAGTTTTTAAATTGTTGTGTGTTGGAATCCTACAGATTAATGCAGAGGACTTCCCGAAGCAGTGATGCACCACGGGTTGTTCACAAAATGCCAGGAAGAGCTCTGTGCTGTGGCTGACAGCTGAACCCCAGGAGCACAAGAATGGTGTACCTTGTCATCCTGGTAGAGAGGGGACATCACCCTGAACACTATAAAGGTAGAGCTGAGAGGGGGAAAGCCCAGGGCACTACTGTAGATGGTAAAGAGCTGCCAATGGAAATCAGAATAGTTCCCAAGATACCCATTTCCCTCCCTATGTGCACACAGCGATGAGACTTTCCTCCCTCTCCCCACCTCCTTTAAAACACTCTGGCTGTGATGGACAGGCCTAGAAGTGGGGCTGCACATTTCCCTCTGCAGCTGAAACAGCTGCTTGTGCAGATCTCTGTGCTCTTCCAGGGGAACACCAGTGGCATGTGCTGGACAGGCCGGGGTGGCGGGTCCCAGAGCAGCACAGGCACCACTGCACCCCCGAGACATGGCCCATCCCTTGTGCTGTGTCTGAGCTGGGGCACTGCACAGCCCTCCAGCTGTCATGCCAAT
Source organism: Corvus cornix cornix (assembly GCF_000738735.6). NCBI lineage: Eukaryota > Metazoa > Chordata > Aves > Passeriformes > Corvidae > Corvus > Corvus cornix. Next base: position 12,325,944 of record NC_046341.1, on the reverse strand, counting down.
ATACCAGCAGCAACAGAAGCTACAATGAATTAAGTATCAGCCCCTTGCATATCTGTTATAAGCAGAAACGTTTGCAGTGATCAGTCAGCAGTTTATTGGCTAAGATCAACAACTGAGATAACTACAAATAAGTGGCTTTGCAGCCTTTTCTTCTAGCATGTCTTTTGCAATCAGTATGAATTATTACAGTGGGTTTCAAGAGGTACAAAGAAAGTTCAGCTAACAAGCAAATAGATATAAAAGGAAAGGATAAAGAGAAAGCCAATGTTAATGGTTTTTCCTTACCAAAGACAGCTGGAGTTCATAACTGTATCACTATTAGTCTGCACAGTGTCATTGTCAGTCTGAAGACAAAAAAAATCAACGTGCTATTTTCTTTTTCTTGAAGAGAGGAATGCAAGAACTAGATTAGGATAGATGAGTTCAAATATCTGGTCTGATGGCAAATTACATTGGGATCAGAGAAATGAAAATGCTGTATGAACTCTGATCAGAAATTCCACATTTACTAGAATTCCTGTAGTGTTGTTTTTCTCTGCTAGGATGCTGTGATCCTCAGTGCTGACTGTTCATTTCTCTTACGACGTGGTTTCAAAAGTGAAATCTTGTGGAGAGATTGGCCCCATTTTAGCCAGGATATTTTGTGCCATGACTGCAACTGCTTTCATTAGTTAGCCAGTGCTCAAATAATCTTTAAGAAAGAACCCAGTTCTAAACTAGTTCTTGCTCAAGATCAACATCCCAACATAACCCAAGGGGGAACTCAGCTGGTGATGGTGCAGTGTGTGTATGGTGAAAAAAACCAAATTTCCAATGATGAGTTATTAAAAATACTTTTTTTTCTACAAGTAGGGACTTTTGGACCAGATTAGAACAAGGATAGTGTCACTGTTAACCCCCCCTCACTGACCCAGTCATTTCTTGCTTTTCTTGCTGCCCAAAAGGGCTACAGAGGGTTGTTATGTCCCACTGAACAGCTGTATGTACATGGTCTCTAAAAGCACTATTCCAGTAGTTCCCGAAATGCAGCATTGACAGCTCTTGCAAGTCAAATGAAAACCTCACATTTTTTTAAAGGCCTTGGTTCCTTGACTGAATGATTAGGTGAAAAGCTTAGCTTTCGTAAAAGTAAGCACCTTATTTTATGAAGATGGATATAGAGAAAAAAACTTGATTATACATAATTTCATAGGATCAGGAAATATCAGGCTCAGAAGAAACTGAAATCTATTCTATGTTTTGGAACACTCCTGAGTTTTTAGATTGACCTAATTGTATATAATTCTTGGTTTTGCATACTGAAAGTGTAGAAATTTAAAATTATTTCTTTGTACACTATTACATGAAATAGTGCTGTTTGAATCCACTTTAATTAAAGAATTTGATGACCTGGAATTGAAAAAAGATAAATTGTTGTTTTATTGTTTGATAAATAAATTATGAGATGGGAATATATCAGATTCCTTTTCTGAGAGTTCGTTAAGAAATACCTGGTAGTGTGCGATGTAGAAAGTGGATCTTTTAATTTTTTATCAATGTACGTACTTCTTCTTGTCCTAATATAACTTATGTGCAAAGGAGGAGAGGAAAAATAAAAGGTGAAATTTCAGTAGTTTTCTCACATGTAAGAAAAGAGCCCAGAATCTCTTGATAATGTAGTGACTGGCCCTGGAAGGGAAAGAAATGACATATATTGTTCTGCGAAGGCCTTAGAAGAAACCCTCCCATGGCAGGCTGCGACTTCTTGGGTTTCTGTGGCCCTTCCCAGAGGTTGTTTAGCACGATCTTGGGACTGGCCATCACTCGTTTGGATGCATCCTTTGTCTTTGCTCTCAAGCTATGCTGTCTGGTATTGAGACTCTGAATTTCCCAACCTCGTCAACTGGCAGTGGAATCAGCACTGATTTTATTACGTGTGCTTTTCCACTTCTATTTACGGATTGAAATTTAAAAAGAAAGAAAATAGGCTTCTAAAACAACTACTGCCACCTAGTGTCACACCAAACCCGGAAAATCCCACACGACAGCTCGAGTTCTTCCCACTGGAAAAATCCTAGGCAGTAAATCCAATTTCCATTGATTTCAATTGGCACTGACTTGCTCAGACATTAATGTTACAGCTTGCATAGCAAAACCTATGTATTTTCCCCCACTATATCCAGGGAAATGGTTATACATAGGAGATTCAGAATCTGTGTGTGTGCCTTGATGTGATGACAGAGAATTTCATTCCATCCTGCAGCTTTACATTAATGCAGAGGTGGACATGACTTGGCAGCCTGTGGCAGTGGTGTTGCAGGTGAAGAAATGTGTCTATCTGCTCATTTACCAGTTTCAGAAAGCTGCCTCTCAGCAACATAAAACCTTTTAAAATGTGTTTGCCATACTGAGTTAAATATCACCCTTCATTTTAGCATATTTTAAAGCATTGTAATAAGTATTTTACACCTGATTTTTTTATAGTGGAAAATCCTTAAAGTAAAGCTTAGCACAAGGAATTTGTGAAGCAGCATTCTGTTCAGAATGATACAACTCCTAATGATCCTTCATGTTGAATAAAAACTGTTATGAGACAAGGTGTGGCATTTAAGTAAAACCTTATAAAATGAAGGCCTTGTTGCCTTTGTAAAATTATGGCTCAGGCCTGTTACTTTGGCTAGAGAAGGACTGTGAGAAAAGTCCGTGAGAAGAAAAACAATTAGTTTTTACCCATGAGAATGTAGTATCAACAGAAGCAAGAAAGTTAAACAGTAGAGGGAGAAAACAGCAACATATCTGCACCTGTTATTTTTCTGAATGCTTGAATGCTGGTGCTATGGGTAGCCAATGGTAGTATGTTGTGGTTAATAATAGCCAATGAGTCTATTGTAGTAGTTTAGCAGCCAATGAATCTGTAACACGAATGATAACACACAAAAGATCTATAAAAGAGGCTGCTTTGTTTAATAAATGGCTTTTTGGCCCTTGAAAGAGGCACTGTCTGTGCGTGTCGTGACCACCCCAACAGCGACAACAAGGCACATCAGAAAATATTAATTACACTTCTTGGTGCTTGTGGCAATAGCTCTGACTGAAATGAATTGCATCATTTATTAATATGAGGCTTGACACAGTGTGTGGTGTTAAATATACTTTCTACAAGACAAAAGCTCAGTAGGAACAGTATTATCACCACTCACCTCTTAAGGCTGGGTGCTGAAAGCCAAGTAAGATTATCTTTGTATGGTCTGAGGTTTTATTAGCAATGGAATCCACAGAGATTCCTGCAAATACTTTGGGCTCAACTAGTGCCTGTTCTGTGAGGTCCTTTTGTGGTCTTAGAAATTAAGTAATTCTCCAAATATTTCTCTATAATTTGGTGTTTATTATAGAATATATTTTGTAGACTCTTAAAGCAAGGCGGAAAAATTGATACAGCACGTGCATGTGTGATCAGAGGAACAGCACTTTGGAGCCAGTCCTTTGTTGCTGTGTTAGCTGTAGAGCGAGGCCCAGAGTCCAAGACTCTTCTCTGTGTTTCCTGTTCTTAGATCAGCACTCTTCTCAAATTATTGTAGAAGGATTTAGAAAACGAAAGGGAATGGGGCACTAATAGTCATGACTGTGAAAATAGTAGGAATTGTCAAGAACTATGAGTGAACACTCCATTTGCTCCTCAGAGGACTGCAAAGTAAAGGCCAACATGACACAGACACATTCTAGAGCAGCTTATGACCTCAACCTTTATGAAAAAGTAAAGTGACTAAAGTAAATGAAGTTAAGGAATGTTTGAATATCATCTTCTTGCACATCTTGGTGATAGTCAGCAGATCTGGGAAAGTTTAGAACTGCAACCTGAGAATACTTTCTTGCAACAGGAATGAAAACTGGCAGAGCTCCTGATGCAGGAAAATGCTGTGCAGCTGTTGAATTTTCAGCCCATGAAGTTCAGGGCATACTAAGTCTTTGCTGGATTGGCACAATAGCACTGAGGGGTTAAAGGACTATTCACGATCGCTTCCTTCCCAGTGCTTTGAAAAAGTGAGATATATTTTCTCTTATACAACATCTTGATTGATGCTCCACATAATGCCCTGCTGTTTTGCTGGTATTGCTCACTAGAATGTCATAATCTGGGCTTCTGTATTAGTGTTACACAGACATTAACAAGGCTTTTGCAGTTGGAAGAGACAGGTGCATTTGCGATTAATGCAGAATTTATTGCCTCATTGTCTTTCCAAGCCTACCAGTACAGAAAGAGTAGTGAAGACATATCTATTCTGTTTTTCTTCACTAAAAATAACTCTCAGTTTTAAAAATTTTTTTTCTAATCCTCAGGGTACAGTTAGAGACAGTCTTGAAATATTTCAGAACTTACTTAACAAATATCTCCTTACTTTACCCTGCAAAACATCCACAAATATTTTAACCCTCTGTTCTTTTCTTGACATTTCTTGGCCTACTCACATACAGAAACAGGAGGTTTAACAAAGGATGTCTATTTCTGTGAGCTACATTGTAAATAAGGTAATCCCAATGTTGGTCATTCAGATTATCCTGACCTATGGATGCAGTCTGGCACCACATTGCACTCAAAAAGATAATGCCTCTGAGCACTTTGGACAAATGTTTGCAAATCTGTATGGATGGATTCAAGTCTTTCAGTTACAACAGATACTAAGCTTTTAAAAAAATATAAAAATCTGTATAGACAGGTAGAGCTAATCATACTACGTGTAAGGCACTTCCTGGCAGCCCAACAAACAAAAATACAATTATAGGATGAGAGTTTTCTACTAAAGTGCAAAGTTAAAAACAGCCAGAAAACTTGGTTATAAAATTGTTTGAATGTCTTTCTTGCCTATTGTGTGAAATAAAGTGCATTAATCTGAGTTTTATTTTGCATCACTATTAGTATATTGCACAAGCTGCTTGAACAGATGTCATAGAGTCAGCCATCAGTCATAACACCTTACATCTTATATGTGTTACTGAAAATCTCTGAGTGAGTTTAAATTTTCAGTAAGCCTGAGGAATCAAAACTGGGTAGGCCACAAAAATCAAGAGGTTTTGTATCAGGAGATCTGGAAGGGTATTGTTGGACTCCCCAAGAGTTTCTTCTGGAGTTTATGTTCTGCCTTGCAAGCAGGAGGAATTTAAATGAACCCTTTCCCTTTTTTTTTTCACTGAAAGCTGAGACAAATAAGCAAAGAACTAAAGCTTTAAATAACTAAAATGTCATAGGACAAGCACTGAACTATTTGGACGTGACAACGCTAAGTCAAACAAGCTTGCTATTGTTTTTTACAGACATCTCTCTATTTTTCTAATTAAAAAAAAAAAAAAAATTAGAGCCAGATTGTGTTTTGCACATCCAAACCCATATTGAATAGTGGGGAAAGATCCATCAAATCATTTCCATTCTTTCCTGTGGTCAGTGATACAAAGGGAAACCAAATGATGTTATAGGAGTGTCAAGTGTTTTTGCTTGTTTTTCAGTGTTGTGGTTATTGACAGTCCACGGTCAAAGAGAGGCACAGAGGAGCCCTTAGGGTACCTGTTCTAGTTCTCTTTCCCTGCTTTTAGAGTGAATTTTTACTTCACAACAAGAATTTAAAAGCCTCAAAACAGATGAGAGATTTTTTTGAGAACAGTCTTAAATATCTAACTCCTAGCTTGGACAGCAGTATGTCCAGTGCAGGCTGTGCCTGGTGAACATGTGCTGTGGAAGAAGGAATCATTCAAGCACTTGGGAGAGCCCTACTTTGACAATGTTTGGGGGTAGCCATTTCCCACTTTGATTTTGTTACAGTACTGTGAGTTTTGAATTATTCAGTATTAGTTATGACTTGGAAAAGTCAGCTCTGCACAGGAGCCATCTTTAAAAAATGTCCACTTTTTAGAGTCTATATCCTCATATTGTGACCTGGCAAAAAGAAAAGGAAGAATAAGCAACATTTCTACTTTTTTAGCACGTCCTGAGATTTTCAGTTTAAATCATACTTGTAACATTCAGTTCCAGTACATCTATTTGGTTAGTAGGAGCAGAAGCATCAGAGCTGTGGCTTTATAGGCTCTGGACAGATAGTTAATAAACAGAGTCTCCTTGAAAGAATTTATAATCTATATAGACTAACACAGAGCAGAAGAATAATGCCTTACATATAACTGTTTTAACCTTTACTTTGTGATTTTAAAAATTATCTTTATGATACCTACAGAGAGGCAGGAGTACAAGCTGTAAATGATGACATCTGACTCTTCCATATAGTGCAGCAGTGGGGACAGGTAAGGCTTTTTGGCTGAGTGGTTCAAATAAGATGCTTTAGAGACATATCTCCCAAAAGGCTCGTGAAAGAAATGTGGATCTTCCTGGCCATGGATTTTTGTATACAAAGGAAATGGTCCCTTAAAAGTCCAAGACACCTTTTGTAATCTTGAGTTGGACGTTTGTGTGAACACTGAATGTTGGTAGGGGGTCTTCTGGCATGGTCCCTCTCTGAGTGGTTTCCTGTATTTATTCTGCCTCCCTGTACCTTGTACCTGCCTTCATGCTGGTTTATTTTTCATGTGCCTGTTCAGGCCTATTCATTTTCTTTTTTTTAAATTTTTAAATTTTTTTTTTACTTGTAGCAGTTGATAAATTATCTCACAAAGGTTGCTCCTCTCATTATTTTTATTGATTTCTGTCAATTCATAGCAGAAGTTATTCATGGCAACGGCATTCTAGACTGATTCAACAGAAGGCTATCAAATGCACTCTAATGAAAAAGCTAACCTGACATTTCATCACTTAAACTTGCATTTAACTCTTAGGCATGAGTAGTCCCACAGGCTGTCCACTGGAGGTACTTGTGTTACCTGAGCTGAAAGCACTGGAGGTTAAAATACTGTACAATCTAACCAATATATTAAGGATAGAAATAGGGACAGAAGGCTACAGGAGCCTTGTTCCAGGGATGTATTTGTTAAATAGCAGGAAATTATTGTGTTCCTTGCATTTTTTAGCTTGGAATGAAATTAAAGGATTGTCAGGGGGATTGGAACTCGATGACCTTTGGGGTCCCTTCCAACCCAAACCAGTCTGTGATTCTATGATTCAAGCATTAATGGGGAGAAATCCAGGCCCCATCAAAGTCAATGGGAATTTTGGCATTGATCAGGAGGGCCAGGATTGCGCACATAATCTAAATGCAGATGTCTGGTAGAACATGGGAAGCAGCCATAAATTCAGCAATGACACCAAGGCCAGACACAATGATCCCCGTGATGTTGCTTTCCAGTGAGCTGCCTACCAGCAGTGAAACCCTAATGAAAAACATCTTCCAGAAAGTGTTTTCTGCAACATTTTTTCTGTACTTGTGTATAAGTCAATATGCTGTTTACAAAGGAAGGCTAAAGAAAAGTGCCTTGCTTTTGCTATTGCAGTAACAGTGATTCATGACAATGCTGTAGAACTTCAAGCTGAAATACTTGAGCTTAGCTGGAGGATAATGGGCTCTGTGGAGGCTGTTGTGCATTTCATAATCAGTGCTGACAAACTATGGAAAAAGACATTTTGGCTAAGTCACCATCTCTCACCATTTCATACAGAAAACTATACACTAGGATTAGTTACTTCCACCTTTCTAAATTAGATAAAGTAAGGACAGGGGACTAATGTAATGACCAAGGGGGAGGAAAAATAGTTCCATATGATCTTGTAGATCTTCTCCAACTCGCAGAGTCATTTGGGAGAAAATTGCTATCTCTAAAGGCAGATTTTTCAGAGCTGAAAAGCTGACATGATATTTCTGTTCACAGATAAATGAAACACAAATATAAGTTACTGTGTGAAACACAAAGATCAGAAATGTATCTTGTATGATTTTAATATACACAGATTTCTTCTAACATCTCATAAGCAATAATATAGATGTCTGATTCTGAAGGATTAACAAAAAATCTGTTCTTGCAGGTTTTAAATTTTATTTCTTTGTATTGATCTTTCCTCCTCTCAGTTACAGAATATCCTGCTTTTTTAATTAAACTACTAATTGATGTTTTGGGCTACCAACAGTTGTTCCAGTGCCTCTCCTGCATCTTATCAAATGCTTCTTTCATTCAGTGAGAGAAGAGCTGAAAACAGTTTAATCAGTGGCTCTGTCAAAGTGCACCACCTGAGGATTCGACCTGGAAACAGGCCAACATCCTCGTTTTCCCATTTGCTGTATCTGTCCCTGGGAAGGACTGCTTTTTGGGAAGTCTCTTCGAGAGTTTTTACCAGCAAGGAAAAGGGTGAGTAAAGATTTTAATTTTATGGTACAAAGCAAGCTGCTAAAATGTATTCTCTGAGGACCTGGGTAAATAACAGGTCAATGAAGAAATAATGCAAGTGCATTTCAGATCTTCTCTCTTTCTGCTGCTCAAAAACAAGGCCATTGTGGAGTTTTCTATATCAACCTTACCCTTCTTCCTCCTCTTTTTAGTATTTTACTAGCATATTTTGTTCCTGAATACTTTTCCACACTGCCCTGAGGTGCCAAGTGATGTTAGGTTTGGGAATTGCCATGCATAGCTTCTGGTACGCAACTATGACAATAAATAGGTTTACCGGGTCAACTCCAACCTCTAATGCTTCTGGAAATGTGAGAATTCTGCTTCTCTGTGGAATGCAGAAGGCTTGCTTACCAGAGCACATATTTAAGCCCACAAGTCTGAGTGGGTTTGAAATGTGTGCAGCCGACCTCTCTTGGTCCTAATGAAAACACTCATCTGGCAGCACTGGAATTCCTGCTATAAAATAATCCTGTTCTTTGAGAGCTGTTGACTTAATGATACTCTGGACCCTTTTTTTCTTTCCTAGCATGCCTGATTTTTTGTTCCCTTTTTGTCACCATGACAGCCAGTGACAGACATGTGTTCCACCCCCGTTTTACGTCTTGCTTCCTTTTTTGATCATTTTGAATGCTTAGTTTAAGGCATCTCATACAGCTCAACAAATGATCTATTTTTAATGAGTCATTTTAGTTTTAGCACCCTCCTCCTTACTAGCAGACCATCCAATCCCTCAGAACTGCCTGTATCATAAACTTTGCTACACTTATTTAGTGCAAAGTAAATGTAAATTATATTTACAAAAAAATTTGTATCATTGAAGATGTCCTTCTACCGCCTAGAAAAATATTCAGCTTCACCTGCAACTTATTAACTTTCTCACTTAGCTTCTGGTGTGTTCATTTTTCATGGTTCAAAAGACCTGTCGTTCTGCCTGCAAGCTTGAAGCATTACCCCATTATCACTAGGGATCAATATGTAATCTTACCTCCAAAAATACTTTTCAGAGATCTGTTTTTCCATGGCTACTCCTGTGTATGCCCTTAATTATAATCATGACTAATTCTAACAAGTTGGACAATATTAATTCCGTATTGCTATGAAATATCTTTCCCATCTGATTTAGAAAATTGGGTCTTTTTTAACTATAGCTGTTTAGGTGAATTGTTTAAAGAGCTGGCACACAGCTGCAGTTGTATGAAATTACACAGTCTCAGGTTTAAGCAATTAGTACACATTGCTAGAGACAGCTTGGAATAGCCATGTAAAAAACCTGCAAGCATTCTAATTTATCTTTAAAATTTCAAATTTGTATGATTCCTGCTCCAGTTCTAGTCAGTTTTTTACTTGAGCTTCTAGCAAAAGATGAAGAACTCGTTTGAATCTGCCTGCTATTTGGCATGCCTGAAGCTGCAGCTCTGGACTGAAATTTAGAAATATCTGGCCAGAAATTTAGATTTTAAAACTGCAAATGTCAAGGCTGGATCTAGGTCCTAAATACAGCAAAATTATGCATTGTTATATTTGAAAGCCTGGATTACCTTTGGCTACTCCTTGGAGTCATGCTTTTAGATAAAAATTGTCCTGTAAACAACCTTATTTCTCATGATATTCGGGAGGGAGGCAAAAAATATCTTTTCCTACTCAGCAGGTTGAAATAAAACATTTTCCTCTTTTTTAGTCAGGAAGAGGTAGCTGTGGCTGAGACATGTAATGCCATTTCATGGCCCTTCTTGATAGGCTGTTCCTTGTGAAAGAGCTGCAGGCCCTTTGCTTGTCCCTTCCAAGGACCTGCTTCCCTCCACGGGCATAAGTCAAGGGGTGTCATCTCACTCCTCTTTCCCATCACTGTAAAACAGAATTATCTCAACCACACTGCCAGCCTGAGCTAACAGTCCACCCAAGGGCAGCCACAGAGCCCCCACCAGCAGCTGCTGGTTAGATGCTGCTTCATCTCCTGAAAATAGGCTTTAACTGAATTTCTAGGGACCCTACAAGTCACAGCTAGGAGTACCCCAACTAGCAGGAGCTGGCAAACATTTTACAATCCTGCAGTCTGAAATAACTGGGGGAAAAAAAAGTTGTTACTTAGCTTTTTATCTGCTTTTTTTTTTTTTTATTTAATTTACTCAGTTCATCTTCTGCTTATATTGTACAGTGGCATAACAAAACCAGTTTTTCTATCTTTAAACCCTTAAGGAAGAAAGTATGATGATATCATTGTTACAATAGATTTTTCAGGCTTCTTTTTTACGGGTGTGAGAAGAATTCTTTGTGACAGCAGATTTAGGGAAGAGGAAAGAGGCAGAAAAAGGGATAAGTGCTGATGAGATTGATTGTTGTTACTGAACAGTAAAAAACTGGGCTTGGGGATGGGAGAGAGAAGCTGTATGCTGGACAAACCTCTAATACTGCTCTGTAAAGCAGAAAACCTAAATTAATCCTGTGTTTGGTTTTAGATTTGTGGCGTGTAAAGACTAAATGTACTGTTTATGGTTTTTTTCCTTTCCATATATGACAAGCTGAAGCTTAAGTATTCCCTCTTATGCCTTTAAATAATTCAGGCTTGTCTCTGAGGGGAATAGAGCAGATGTGCAAACGGTCCCTCTGCTTGCCGTAGAAATGTTCTCCAGAGCATTGTGAGATGACATGACTGCAGTGCACAGGACTCTGCCATCCTGCCAAAAGCTCGAGCTATTTATCTGTGAGATGAGCATTGAGAGCAGGGGCTGCTGTGGCTCAGGCTCTGCTCCTGCACTGAGACCATGGGAGACCACAGGCAGGACACCCAGGCAGGTGCTTTGTGTGCAGCTGTGATGCACAGAGACACCGTGGCCTCTGCGTGTGCCATCGAATCCCTCACCAGGGGACATTTAATATCCTTTACTGGCTACATCAATTGCACTCTGAGGTTTTTATGGCATTTTCATGTCTGCCTTCTCTTCAGCCTTCTTTGCTCTGTGCCCCATTTTTCAGGGAAGCAAATTCCTCCCCTCTCTCTCCTGATCCTTTAAAAAAAAAGATCATTTTTATGTAATTTGCTACTTATATTTTCTCTTCAGTACCTGCGGCAGCTGCTTTGCAGGTCCCCTGCTGTGCAAATCGCCCTTCACAGAGGAAGATCTTCCTGTCAGTGACTGACAAGAGGTGCCAGGAGCAGGCTACGAGACTTTTGAAACCTGTGAGTTGGCAAATCAGCAGGTACCTGTGTGCAGTTCTGGATACGCCCCTAGCATTAGTTCCTAACTTGTATCAAAGAGTTTTTAGGATGATATGGCCCACAGGCAGAGATTCAGGTTAAAAGGAACACAGTGTCTGGCTGCATCCATCATCTAGGTTTTTTTGTTTTAAATATAATGACACCAGCGATTTGTTCTTGGGGAGGATTTTGACTTGTGTTTTGTTGTTGGTTTTTTTGTTTCTTGTGGGGTTTTTGGTTTTTATTTTATAGGAACTGTGTTTATAACAGCCTAAACAAGGAGAAAATACTCTTAGTACTAAACAGCTCTTGTTTTTCTTCTCCAAAGAAATAAAGATGCCTTTCATATTTTCTGAGACTGACAATGTCGAAAAGGCTAAAATACATGAAAAACTGCAGGAAAGGAGGAAGATACCTGCTTTAACTACCATTTTCTTTCGGGAAAAATACGGGATTTTTGGGTGGGACTGGGAATGCCCTGGACAGTCCTCTCTCCTTGATGTACAGTTGAAGGCAAAGGGTCTGGAGGGGTTTGGAAATTTGGTTCAGTTACTGAACCATCTTAAAGAGGTTTAAAATCAGTCCTAAGTGAAAGCACTTTGCAGAAGAAGGTGTAGCTTTCAGGCAAAACAACACTTGAATCAAATGCAGAATAAATAGCCTGAGTAAAGGGGACAGAATTTGGTCCACTCTGATCATTTGATCTGAGTGGCTTAAGGCTTTGCATACTTCGTACTTGCAAACCAGCTGTGAAATGCAGGAAATACAAGTAGCTGTGGTCTGACATTTCCCCATCTGTTCCTAATATTTAATAATTTGCTCTCTTCTCTGAGCATATTAAGTTTATTTATAAATTTAAAAAATATGTTTTATTTTATATAATGAGCTTAAAGCTATAATGGCCTTTATGCTCCAAAGTGCTCAAAGCACCCTCCTTTGCCAGATGGAGGGTATTAATTTTTCTGGAGGAATTTGTGCATAAGGTACAGATGGATGAGACACAGTTTTAGCACACCAGGCTTTTGCCTTGCTGTTCTGTGTGTGTTTCTATTCTCTAGAGCTTCTGTGCAGTGAATGTTTTGAAAGGCCTAAATTCTTTTTTGCTTTTTTCTGAGGATGATGGAGAGTGAGAAGTAAACCCTGGTTCTCACAGGTGAGATCAGTGCTTTATCAGCCATAAAAAACCCCTTCCCTTTGAAAAGCTTGCTAAGAGTTATCCCCACCATCAGTGCGAATTTTGCTGTTGAGCTGAACAGCACTAAACACAACTGAACCGTACTTCAGCTAAGAACAGCTTTTGAAATACTTTAGGAAAGTCTTGTTTTCACATATGCAATTATAAATTATATGGATAAGAAAAACCATACTGGATCTAAATGCCTGTGTACACAAAAAGTGACAGAGCACACTCTCCAGATTTATGCTGACAGCTCCCAGTTTTAGCTAATGCTGGGTCCACGCTCATTCTGTGAGTGGGAGGTGGTACTTCCAGACTGTATGCCCCAGAATGTTGCACTAAATGCTGACCTAAATAACTCTCTGGCCTCTGTGCTCCATAGTGTTGGTTTCTACAGCAGGGTGTCAAATTTTTTCATTCTATAGCAATTATCATTTGAGGATGTTTCAAACTGAAATCTAAGTATCTGAAATCAGAATATACCACAAGCTGCCTCCTGCACCTACTGATTTTTATGTATCAGTCCGGTGAAGTAAATGAAAATGTTTGTTTACACAAAGATTGAATCTGTTTAGGCTTCTGTAAATTTTGTGACTATTACACAAAGAATATTCTAGTAAATTTATAGAAAACATGAAATAATTAAGAACTTATGGATTTATCTTGCAATTGTTGTCAAAAGAAATCCTCATCCAGCAGCAGTTTCCAGGAATAGCATACATCAATGTGAAGACTGTCATTGGCCAGTATTTTTCACTGCAGCATCACTGCTGTGACTCTGTTGATGGCAGAATTCCAACCAAAGGCACCTGTCCTTCTGGGTGACTTGGGTGGCAAGGTAGGGTTGAATCCAGAAAAATAAAACCTTTTGTTATTTAACCAGAAGCAAAGTAACAAAGCAAGCAGCAGGGATTACGATCTGGGCCTGGTGATTAAGAGTGGTGCTGTGAAAGCAGGTACTGTGAAACGTGTGCAGGTGCCATGGTGGGGAAGCAGCTGAACACACAACGTGAGCAGTGCAGCAGGAAAGGGCCCTGGAGAGGGCACTCACCTCTGTGCTCAGCGCTTCTGGGGGGCACAGTACTGCAGCGTGCAGTTCTAGCATTATACTGTAAAATTATGCTAAAAATTGGTGAAATCTAGGCACTGAATAGCAAAGAAGACCATATAGAGGCTCAGTGGAGCTCTTGCCACAGGATCTGTAACTGATCCCAAGTCCTCACAGAGCCTTTTTCCATGGCGGTTCCTGTGTCTGTCCAGGCAGCTCTAAAACAAAGAAATGCTCCCTGCTCTTCATTCTGGGGAGAGTTTTAAGGGACAAGGATTCCATCTTCCAGGTTTTGCATTGTTGGGTTTTATGGTAATGGAGTCTTACTCCTCATTTCCATGCAGTACTAGGAAAAACCATTTCTCCACTTCATTACCTTGGGTCTCTCAAGGATAAAAACAAGCACAACTTAAGTGAAATTGAAGTGTTGAAGATACTAAAAACAGTGTGAGTCTTCCAATTTGAATAACGTTGTTAAAAAATAATTACTGCTGAGGTTGTGGTATCTCCCAGCTATATCAGACACATCCCCAAACTCTACTGCACTGTGGTCTGTTAAACCCTTAAGTGCATGTCTGTGTAAAGGCACTTGGGACCATTAATTCACAGCTACAGTTCATTCAAATGAATTTTTCTGAGGTTTCCTGTTTAGGAAAGCCTAAATTTATTACAAGAGGTCTGGCTAACAGCCCTGAAATGGAACTGATCACAAGAATAAGCATTTCTATGACATTCCTGCTACAAGCCCTCACCACTAATATTTTTCCTTGAACTCCCAGCCTCTATATCCTGAAAATAACACAGGTAAATCCCCAGTCTTTTACACATATTGAAAACCTACTAAGTGAAAGGAATACCATAATAAATGAACAAGTATAAAAAGTTGCTTTGGCTAAGATGTTTCCCAGAAGTGATACAACAAAATTTAAATCAATTGTTTTCCCTGGAAAAACTCTAATACGTGTCGCTGCAGAAATTCTTCAACGTGTTCTCTAGGTTTAATATCATTTCAGGAATAGCTTTTTGGAATAGTTTTCACAGAAACCACTGAAAGAAGGAGACGTTACCTGAATGAATAATAAGCAAAATATGCTGAGCAGATGGTGCAGACATCTAGGATCTAATTTCTACAGGACTTGAAATGTGATCATTCAGCTGCCTTTGTGTTTTCTGTGTGAGGATAACAAAAACATCTTTGGAAAGCTGCCAGCTTTCCCTATAAATTTTAAGCATTTTCTAAACAAGCCTTTGAGATTTTTTTGTTTTCCTTTGCCAAAGGAAAGTTGGTGGTGTTCTCAGAGCTGTCTAAAATGTTTTGATGTGGAGCCTCAGTACAATTTTTATTTTTAAAATTTCATTTTCAAGTAGAAAATTCTTGCAGTTTGTAGGATACTGGGAAGTTTCTAGTCAGAATTTTTTTGGAAGAAGAGTAACATGAAAAGAGTAATGATTTTCTTGCTGAAAATGAACAGAGATTGAAATCCAGTTTATGATTCACAGTGCAGCTTTAAGAAAGCCATTCTGTATTTCTGCCTGTAATGTGTATCTTATGCTAGTCTTCTTTATTCTCTTGTATTTTTTCAGTTGGGTATTTTTATTATTTCAATAACTGCCACCCTCTTTTTTTCCCCCCTTGCACTTTATTTGTTAAATTTTATCTCTATGTCAGTATTTCATTATTCTTTTAAATCCCTTCCTTCTTCCCTCGTAATTTTAAACCTTGCTAGATTTGACTGCTTTCCTTCATTTTTTCACTTGTCTTTATGCTTTATCCTCTTCCTTTCTTTCATTTCTTCTTTCATTTTTTTTTTTTTTTTGCACAAGTTCCTTTTTTTAAAAATTCTGCACTTTTTGGTACACTTCTCTTTCCCAGTGGAAGAGAAATAGTGAAGAGACTGCTGCTGTCTGAGTAAGTTACACAGGTATTTTGGGTGTACATGGCAGGGTTTTGGTAGTGGGGGGGGCTCCAGATGTGGCATCTGGGAGAAGCTGCCAGAAGCTTCCCCCATGTCCAGTGAAGGCAACACCAGCTGGATCCAAGAAAGATCCACCACTGGCCAAGGCTGTAGGGAACGAGGTAGAGAATTCAGGGGCAAAGTTAAGCCTGGGAAGAAGGGAGGGTGGGGGAAAGGTGTTTTAAGGTTTAGTCTTTATCTTTCACTACTGACCCACAAACCTTTTGTTGTATTTCCTCTCCCCTGTCCAGCTGAGGGTGGGAAGGGATAAACCACTTCTGGTGGGCACCTGCTCCCTTGGGGAAGAGAGTGCTGAGGCATGGGAACTGGAGTATCAAACTGCAGGCTGCAGTTTAGCCTGTGCCAAACTAAGCAGCTATCTCAGCTACCAGAATCTGAGTGTTTGGCTCTTTCTGTTTGTACAAATGATTTAATTTAATTGTGCATTTCAGAGTACTGCAGCCTGTAGCTAGCAGAATTGGAGAGATGTGCAGGAGCTGGAATTCAGGGGCAAGCCAACCAGTGGACAACAAAAAGGGCTTGGCTGGCTGAGTGCTGGACAGGGTTAATGTGAATAGTCTCAATAACCCCCTTTCTTCCTTCTCTGAAGGACACTCTTCATGTTGCCATTTCCTTTCCTAAATTGCAGATTTTCTTTTCTCCCTAATGCAGATTTGACAATGAGTTTTGCTGTATAGGTGTGGAAATTATCCATACATTTTCATCAAACAGTATCTCTTGAAATGCTCTGGAAAGTTTTGACAAATAGACAGTTTTTCACCTGGTATTTAGCTATTTCTGAGGTCGCCTTAAAACAGAATCAGTATTGTTCCCACAGTCATAACGATTGAAGAGCAGGCTTTTTTTTCAACAGTCTAGAGCTTCCAGGTCAGTGTTTTGAGGCTACAAACCTTTAAGTCATCACTGACTCCTGCACAGGCAGACACCTGTGGAATCTCTTAGGAATCGCTGTGTTTTGGAGCAGGACTGGCTGTTACAATCACCTCGTGTTGCTGAAATTCTTTGTGAGTTTCAATCTCTACCAGCAAGTTGCAGCTAAACACCTTTTCAATACTTAACTTTGATATTTGTAAAAATAGGCCAAAAAAGTGTCCTGTTTTTTCAGTAAAATGCCTGAAATGGACAGTTCACGTGACAAAAGCCATAAAAGAGCTTTTGTTTTGAGTACAAGAGGCACTGTTTCTCTGCAGGTGCTTGCATGAGGGAAAGCTGCAAGGGTAGCATTTGTCAACTTAAATAATAAGCACAGAACTGTGTATCTTCCCCTACCAATGATTCTTCCAGCGAATATGATCACGAAGGAAATTGAATTCAAACATCAGCTTATTCCCATGCTAATTAGTGAACTCACTGGCTCTCTCACATGGTAACAGCAATCCAAACAGAATCAAAAGCAACTTCTACTGGGTTTTGGTGGTCAACACTGTAATTATACTATTTTAGAAGAGTGCAGCCCTAAGAGTAGGTGTGATTGTGGCTTTGGAGGTATGGCCCAGACCCGGGGCTGGTGTTAATTGGTGTTCAGCCCAGTGAAGCTAACAGTGATAGAAGCTGCCTCAGGGTGTCTATCTGCTTATGTAGCTCCACTCTCCCCTAGGCTACTTCCCTGACTTAATCCCTCCCCTATCCAGCTTAGAAATGCATTTCTTTTCCTCATTTAAGATTCTGTAGACCCTTCATATTTAGTATTAGTACAAAGAGGAAACAGAGCCCCAGGAGAAAGATCAGAGTTTCTGTTCTGTTGAGGCATCAGAGTCATTCTTCCCTTAATGAAGAGAAACAGCAGGATGGATAAAAATCAATGACTTAAAAATAAATTGGGCTTTTAATTTAAGTTTAAAAAAGTCTTTCTTGAGTAAAACTTTAAAATTAAGTTTTAAACCCACATTGAGCCCAATTTATTCTGATGTATTAAATCTTTCAAAGTTAAAAAAAACCAAACACAAAATGTGTTGCTGGCAAGGTGCTCACATCATTACCAGTGAAGAGCATGCAGTTCTGCTACATTCCATTTACTCAATGTTATTCAGTGGTTAAAGTCAACATGTAGAACAGTGAGATATGTTTTCACTGCGTACTTTTCAGTTATCTTCCTAAAAACGATAATGATATTAAAATTTTGTCTCAAAATTAAATATATCCATTTTGCTGTGTCTGTCACCTAGTCTCTGAAAAAGCAGGATACTTATTTACCATGCGACCATTGGAAACAACCATTGCAAATCAAACCTTCCTTTGTTGATTAAAACAATTAATTTGAAAAGGAAGATGTCATTTGATAACTTTATGTTTTCCCCTTGGATTAATTTGTATTTATAAATACTGAATTATAATCCATGTTTTTGTACATTATTACATTCTATAGTTGCTTTAATAGATGTGTATAGTTAGAATGCCATGTCTGCAGTCAAAATGAAATGGCTATACTTAGTCATAAATCAGCATATTTTAAAAATGACCAGCCTGAGATAACCAGTGTCATTTTAGGAAAAAACAGCAGTATTGATGCAAAAAAAGACAAAACCAAATCCATTTTCTTCTTGCCGGCTTAAAGGTTGTGATTCTCTATCACACTGTTCTGTCCTCAGCCTTCATATAACTTGCTAAATCAGCCCCAGGTCCAGCTCATCAGGGTTTAATGTACAATCAACCAATAACATGTTATAGGACAGGTTATTCACTGGAAAAATGACAGTGCCACCACCTTTTGCCATGTCCGTGTCACTCTTGAAAAGCAGGAGCCCATTCTCTAGACATCTGCCATGGAGGAGGATGGTATATGGGCAGAGCCTGCTGTTTGATTTGCACACATCCTTGATTTCTCTTTCATTCAGAGAAGTGAGACTACCTGTCCTTCCTTAGCAAGATACCTGCCTGTGTGCATTTGACCATTATCTGGGCTAGAGAAAACATACAGCAGCCCCTGTGGATGAGATATTGGTCAGCAAATCTGCAGGAAACACGAACGGGAAGAAGAATTTGCTCAGAAGGCTGAGCAGCTCTTCACAGCACAAATTGAAATCTTGCCACTTGTTTGGGACTGTCTGGATGCATGCACACTTTATTTGATCCATTGAGTTTATTCGAGTTTTTTAAGTGTCAGTAAGTGGGAACATGTCCGTGGTTGTAGGACCTGAAGGTGTGCTCAATCTGCCTTCAGCCCTCACTGACAGCCTTTGCACTAGCAGGTAAAATTCACTTCGGAACTGAAAAGAACCTGGCAGATCCGGAGAAAATGAAGTGAACTGTCACTGAGCGCTGCAGGGTAGAGGCCTAATCTGGATTTGGATTCTGATTTTTACCACTGCTGTATCATGGGCTGGGAGGGAAGCTGTTATGTGACTTTTCCAACATGTGCAACGTGCGTGTGTATGAAAGAACCGCAGCTCCACATTTGCATATGCAGTTGTTTCAGGATTTACCCCAATACGGACTACTGATGGGAGTAACATTTCTGCTTACACACCAATATCCTTGTTTCTTTTGTAAAAGCTTTTTCCCCCCCTTCCTCCCCCGCTCCCATCCCCCTGTTGTCTTTGTGCCTAGTATTTTTCCACACTTTATTTCCTAAAAGACTAGCAGGTTTGACGATGCATTGTGATTTCTTTTCTACAGGGCTTTATGAAGGAAGCTGGAGGCAGTTCTCATTAGTCTCACTGACATCTTTTATCACTTATCAGAGGAACAAGCAAACGGAGAGCAATTCCTTTGATCATGGCAAAAGTAGAAAGAGTATTAAAAACCCTATGAAGATTCACAAAGTAGAAAGTGGAAAAGACAGTCTGTGGCATGTTTCAAAGTAGTAACATGATTTAAAGTTGCCAGATTTGCTTGTATATATTAAAGAATTGTTAATGATGCTACATCTTACATGCATCCTTAGGTCTTTGGTTTTTTGTTTAGGATTGTTGTTTTTTTTTAACAGGCAAAGGAGTTCTTAGGTAGAATGGATGGATTAGATCAATTGAAAAATATCTCTAAAAGGTGAGCTGTGTCAGAGAAGAATTCTGTGATTCAATGAAAATTCTTGAAAATAAAAATAAGGTTGTAACAGTAGTACAATGGATTGAAAAAGAAACTTGCTCTCATGGGAGAATGTTAAGAAATCTTAAGAATTCCTTTTCTTTAGGAGCCATTCTGTGGTGAATCAATGCATGTTTGTGAAGACTGCATATAGGAACTGCAATGCTTGCAATTATCCATGTATACCTGACTGCCTAACTCTGACCTCAGAGTGCTGCTGCTTCTTCATTCTATGGAGAAAATAAGACTTTTTTCAGTAGTTCTGAGCATTGATTCACCCACCATGATATCCTTGTCTTGTGCCTTACATCATTCCCAACAGGGCACGGACAAAGATAAGTGAATCTACCCTCCTACCCACAGCTAATGAGCATTAGGTACTCCAGGTCCACTGGTATTTTTCTGTATGGCTGCAGCTCAGTTTTCCACTGATTAAAAATCCCTTCTCAATTTCTATGTGGTGATCAGCTCATGTCTCAAAGCATCAGATTCAAATTGCCCTTGACAACCTGTGACAATACAGAGATCACAACTATTTAGGCTTTTTTTTTTTCAGCACGGACTCTGTGCCAGCCTTGTCCCTGCAGCGTTTTTTACTACCATAGCTAATTTTTGACTATGTTGAATTTGATTTGGATACAATGCAATGCAATATATTTCTATATCACCTTTTATGCAAGAATCCCAGAGCACTTTCTGATCAAGCTAAAATTAGCTGTGAACTGCATACAAATTCCAAAAAGATTCGTTTAAAAGAAAACCAAAACAACTAAAAAACCCCCACCAACTTGTAAAGAGAAGGTAGAAGCTTATGCACTCAGTTCAAAGTTAAAACAGGCAGATGGGCAAATTCTCTCTTATGAGAAGAGTAAGAGTATGTGGTGTATTGCTTTCTAGCAAGCTTGAGGTGTGATTATCCAAGCAGAGCAATGCACTGCACTAACTCTGCTGGCCAGAATGGATTGTGTGAGTGCTGTGAATGACCTGGAGGTGGCAGGTGAAGCAATACACGGGTGGGTTATCAGATCTCCCTTTATATACACATTGTTCTAACGTTTACTGCTGCTGATAAGAAATGGGAAAGCCACACAATTTTTTGTGATACCTGGCCTCAGTCATCCATAAGGAAGACAGTGGGAGAAATAAACAAATAGCTTTGAGGGACATGACTCATGGATCCAAAATGATACAAATGTTTTTGCAGAGCAAGGGGCTTAGAGATCAAGGAAACCTCAGTTGGTTTCTCAGGATTGAAAAAAGAAGATTGTTGCCAGAAGCTGTCAGGGGGGACACGGTGACATGCTGAGGAAGGAGGATGAGAGCTAATTTTTTTTTTCCTAGACCTGGAGATCTTAATGAAAATCAGACTAGCATATGACCTCTTTCATTGTTGCAAGATTTCCTTTGATCCTTTTCTTTTAAATACATAGAATGTTTCTTTAAGGCAGTAATTTGATCATCACCATTGTGTCTTCATGGAAGAGAAATTGTAGGTTGTGAAGATACATCAAAACAGAAGAGAGATGGTGCCTGAAATAGGTGCTGGTGCTCTAGACTAACAATAAGGGAACCGGAGGTTTTTAGTTCAGTGCTCTTGCTAATGGTGGTCCTGCATGTTTGGTAACAGCTCTGCTTGTCCTGAAGGTCAGACTGGCAGAATTCCACCTCCATGGCTTTTCCCTGCTGCTTTCTGAGCAGTGAGACAAAGGGTATCAGTGGCAACCTTAGATCATGGCAACTGTGTGACCAGTGCAGATGCTTCAGGGGTACCTTCAACAGGCAGGAAAACCTTAAGCGGCAGTGAAAAAAGGGAAGAGAAATTGTAAAGCTGCACTGTTAGGAAAGACAGCATTTGAAGTATGGCATGAGTTACAAAGAAGAATGAAAAAATATGTAGAGGAAAGTCAGATTTTTAAATGCAGCTGTACAGGGAGACATAAGCTCTTGTAACCATAGCTAGTAGATTAAGCAAGTTGCATCTTCTGCAGAGATGTGCCTTCTAACACCTGATAGTCCAGACTGCAGCTGAGCATTTACTACAGGATGCAGCTAAGGTGTACTGCAGGATGGGCAGGGAGCATGTATGTCTGAAAAAAGCTCAGAGGCTGAGCTTTTTAGGTTTCTAAGGCTGTGTGTGCTGTTGTGAAATTAAGAAGTTTACCAAAACAAGAAGGAAAATTGTGGAGAGGGAATGCATTCAGACTACAGTGTTCAGTGAATAAATCTGGGATTAGACTGGGACAGGAGGAGGGAGCAGAGAAATCTCTGGAGCCACAAAGTGATGTTGTGAAACAGATGCAAAATAGCAGCTATAAATACATCCAGGGGAATGACTGAACCTCTGGAGTGACACATAATCTGTCCAGCTCTACCACATGGTTCCTCTGACAGTAGTTAGCTGTGTAACTTGTGCATTGTCTCAACTTTCCACTTGATGCTTTTTGCTGTGTTTACTGCTCCCTCATCCTCTCTAGTGGGAGCATTGATGGCCAAAATAGGGAAAGCATGCTGAAATTAGATAAAGAATATTCTTCTGCCTTCATGCTCTGCCTCTTACCTTAAGTTTTGGAGGGCTTTGGGGTGGCAGCAGCAAACAAAGGTTGTTTCAGAATGCTCTGCCTCCCAAAAGGAAAATGAATTCCTTTCCTATACAGGAGATTTATATGGCAAATTAGGTCAGTTATCATTAAGCTACTGCACAGCAGGACAAATCATAATTTTAAATACATTTCAAATCTAAGTATGTGTAAAATACATTCTGATGCAGTACAAATCAAGCCTCTTACAGTTGCTATGTGGACCAGTCAGATGAACATGGAGCATAATAATCAAGGAATAAGTTAGTTGTGCTTACTGCTGCTTGTGAAGACTATGTAATTTATACTGTTGTTTATGTTTACTTATAACCAAGTTTCCTCACTGCTATCTTCTTAGGATAAGAAAACTATAACTGCATAAACCAAAACCAGTTTTCTGTGTCAGTCTCTCTGGGGTACTGTTTTTACCATACAGATCTGCATGACCCTTTGTTCTCCAAAGGAGATTAAATGAATGAAAACATATACCCTTATGCAACTGACCAACCATTTGTTTCTTTTCCTAGATTTTTTTTCTCTGTCTTCTTGTTTCACAAAAAGCAAACTTTTTTTCCTGGCTACACCTTTTTGAGTCTCCTTTTTTTGATCATCATAATTTAGTCTCATGGCAGACTTTATAATCTCATGGGCACCAGAGCCCTCTGCCAAGGTTTATGCAGATTTAAAGCCTGGATTAATCTTGCCCAGTATTTATAAAATGTTCTGAACATATGAAGCACTATAAAAGCACCATATATTATTAGTGAGTCCATGAAAGTGCCCCCCCTGAGAACTCAGCACACATTTAAAGTGCTGTTTCTGGAGGTGAGGTGCAGTGACAGAAACAACCAAATCCATGTCTTTTCTTCTGAGATTGTGTGTCTCTTCTTTCTTCCTCTCTCTTATCTTTTTCATTTTTTTTCTTTTCCTTCCATGATTTCTGGAAGAAACTGAATAGCAAGGAGGCAGACACCCCTTCAAAGATTTCACCTCCTGAGACTATTTTTTCAAAGACTTTGGCAAAGTCTTCCTGCTTTTTACTGCCTCTGGACTGCCCAGTTCCCTCATGCTGTTTCTAACAGCTAGCAGATTCTGCAGAAACCTTTTGGAAAAAAAAAATCTTGATGCAGGGGGAGGCTGCTTTCAAACTCTGGTCTGCAGCTGGCACTCCGTGGGGGGAGAAGCCAGTCTCCAAATCCAGGCCATCCCAGCAACTTGACAAAAATCACGAGCACAACTCAAGGAGCTGCAGGCCTATGCTAGATCTGCTATGTTTCTCAGGGGCTGCTTCCAAAAACATTTCTACATTTTGCTGCTTAAAGCACAGATAAAGGACATGACTGGGAACTACGGTCCAGGTTTAGTCATCACATCTTCCCCTTCTGTGTTACTAACCAGAGGACAAAGCTCAAAATCAAAACATGCTCATGGATACTGTTTGCAGTATATTTATGCCTGTACATAAATTAACAGATATATTTCATAGTAGTTGGACTCAAAACAGAATCAGGTCTCATTTTCATACTTGGGAGTGCAGCTTTTTAAAATGGAGTCATTGAACTCTCCCCAGCACTATTCAGAAGGCATTATGGGCCCATTTATTTTTACTTCCCTCCCCCCATTATTTGATAGTTCTTTTAAGAGTTGTAAGTTTTACTTGGTTCCTTTTGATCAGAAGGAAAAGGTACTGTAGGAACTGAGACGCTGCAGTGACTCTGGCTTTGAACTCACCAGGTCTAAAAGCCTGCAAGAACATTTTCTCTTTCAGCTTTCCAGCCGGCTCCTAGAGCTGCCTGATAAAGGGCTGTGGTAAATTGTCCTGAAGGACAGCTGGAAAGCAAGGAGCTACAGTCTGAACCCACAATGGAGTTGAGAGATATATATTTAGTTTAATCATATTAAAATTTAAATGTTAGGCTTTAGAGTAGATTTTTTTTAAAAATAAAATTCAAGTCATTAAAAAAAGTTTTCATTTCCATTCCCTTGAGCTGGTGGGGTCCTGAGCTCCTGAAAATGCTGCGGCTCCATCTAGTGGCACTGCAGCCCCTGCCAGGGCATGCGAAGCCTTTAGAACCACTGCTAACCAGGAAAAATAGTGGGATTTAAATCCGTATTTTCAGTAAAATTCTTTACGATCTCCTTTCGGTTATCACAGAATCTTGCACTGTCTGGAATGAAAAATATTTAAATTGTGCTAGTTTGGAGAGATTAGTATATTAAAGTTCATCCAGTGTATTCCTCTGCAGCATTTTTCTGAATAATCACAGACTTACAAATGTAGTCCTATTCCTAATAAAAGAAGCTTGTATGTTTAAAACTATGACACTCTCTCTCTCCATTTACATATATGTATATAAAACCATGTGGTACTTGTAAAAGTACCTTTGATCCGAATTCCTTAAACACTTGGCAAACATTTATTAAGCATCAAAACATTCAAATTTGTTTGCTCTTTCCCCTCATTGACCATCTGTCCATCCACGCAGCCACTGAGTATGGGGGTTGTGCACATGTTTATACAGACAGTAGAACTTACTCTGCTCTCAACTACATTATAACTTATTTCAGTGTAGCTACTCTCAGCTCTTACTGGTCTGACATGAAAATTTGTGTCTTGTGCATCTATAGATTACATATATATACTCACAAAGCGTGATGAACATATGTTGTAATGTGATCTTAATGTAAATAGATTGGTTCTTTGGGGTTCTCACCTCATCCAGATGGGAATTGACATTCAGTATTTTACACCATTACAACTGTGTTTAGTTTTTCAACACATCTTTCTCATGCCTTTGATCTAATAAAAAAATAAACATTCTTGATTTGATTTGCTCAGCTGCTGTCTGAGCCATGAAACCTAGATTTCATCTTGTGTCCTGAACTCGACTCCCATGCTGATTGTACAAATCCGTTGAATTCAATAAATGTATTTAGCCTTATTAAGATTCAGGAAAGCAAATATTATTCTCCAGTGATGCAGCAGATAACAGGAGTTAATAACAAGTATGTGATAAAGATCACAGGATTCCCTGTAAACAAGATGCTGCATTGCACAGAGAGCATCTTGTCTGCATATGTTTCATAAGTAACTAGGCATTCTCATGGGCTTCTTTAGTTATTTTAGAAAGTTGTGTAAACAGTATTATCTACTTAATGCCCCAAATGATATAATAATTGATATGGAAATGGGGAAAAGCTCAATAGATCTCAGTGCAACTCTCCATGGACTCTTGGAGATGATCTGCCCAGATTTTATTTAAATTTTCGTCTCACTTGTATGCAGCCTGTGCTTTGTTAGACATGCTAGGCAGATGTTGGTCGGACAGCATTTTTTTTTTTAACCTTTTTTCTGGGGAAAAAGTTAAATGTGAATTTGTACTTGGATTGTTATCTGTTGTAGGTATACTTCAGAGATGTCAACAACAATTGGAAAAGTAAGATCATACTGCAAAGCTCTGATGTATTGCGTGCTGTTGTTGAGAAAAGTGGATAATAACAGATTGCTGACGTACATGGTACTCTGTAGTGGTTGTGTGATTGTTCTTGTTCAGACTACAAGATCACTGGAACGAAATTCCAAAGTTCTAAGAAATTCTTAAAACTGGAAAAAATGTATTTGAAAATATTTTTCTGTTCCTTCTTGTGGAAAATGATACTGAAGTCTGGAGGGTTTTTATATATTCTAAAAATCTCTTAGGCAAGACTTTTGCTTTTTAATTTTTGTAAAGTAGTGGTTAAAATATTTGTGCTATTCAACCACTTTATTAGTTCTTCAAATATATTAATTAGTCAGATTAATTAATATTTCAGTGGAAATGTTTTCTCTTGCATAGACATCTTAGGCAGCTTTCTCACGTGTATGACACCAGGCAAAAGTGAAGCTGTGTTGTGGTTGCTCATGCAAGATGTACTTGAGAACACACAACAGTGACACCTCTCTTTCTGCAAAGCTGGGATGCCAGTTGTGCTTCACTATTCCTCCAGGCAGTCAGTGTGGTCTACACACCACTGTGCTAGACTTTGGGGAAAAATCACTTCTCTTACTTTTACCACAATTCCCCCCCCAGCTGTAAAATGGGGAAAAGGATATGTTGGAATATACTGCTAAAATATAAGTAAAATATAGCTTTATAGAACAGGACAAATATTAGTATTCGATTAGACTTGATCAAAGTCACTCAGTGGGCCTGTGACACTGCCAAGAGCAGAGCTTGGGTCTCCAGACCTTCAGCTGGAGACTGACTGCAGCCACCTTCCAGGTATGGAGAGCGGTGGATGAAGGTTAACAACGCAAACAGGACAAATGCCAACAACTGCTCGTTTCCATTCATTTCATCAAACTGAAGAAATATTTTGTAAAAAGGACACACTGGGGAGACCAAAAAATGATGAAATGGATTTGTTTATAAAACTGGTTTTAACACTCAAATATTGTACAGCAGCAAAGAGTGGGAGTAAAATGGCTGTGGGGAAGCAGGAACTACATGCTTAGTTAATTTATGCTGTGCTTTTGCGTATGTGGCAGTGCCAGAGTTTCCTTCTTCCAAAATAGTTCCACTGATGCAGTCCTGTTTCCTTTTGCTGGCCTGGCACCTGGAGGGGTGGGATGTGTGCTCTGGGGACAGCACATGAACCCCTTGGAAACTGCACAAGGATTTCAGCCATCGTTTCTCGAGTG
Source organism: Corvus cornix cornix (assembly GCF_000738735.6). Taxonomy (NCBI): domain Eukaryota; kingdom Metazoa; phylum Chordata; class Aves; order Passeriformes; family Corvidae; genus Corvus; species Corvus cornix. The sequence goes on along the minus strand of NC_046341.1, from coordinate 12,298,969 downwards.
GCTTCTCAACAGGAGGTAAGGGAGGGCAACAGATGAGCAAGACAGGTAGATGAGGATGAAAATGGTAGCTATTTCCCTTTTGAACCATTCTCAAAATATTATTCAGAGGAAAACTAAGATGAAGTTGCAGGTGCAGAGCACCCATTCCATTGTTACACATCTTATGAAAAGCCAGGACAATACAGTAACACTACTCTGTTGCTGCAAAGGTAATGGGGAAGATGCTAATCTTGTCTGACTGCCTGCAGGAAATGTGTCTTACCTGGCTACGCATTTTTGACTGTGGAAGATAAAGTCACGTACAGGCAGAGGGAACCTGGTCCTTGCAGGCTGTCCTTACCAGTGGAAGACAGTTGAGTCAGTATGGGAGCAGGCATGCTATCACCTTTTAGTTTAACATGTAACTTCTGAATACTCACTTTGCTGTAAAAAATTAAGTAAAAAAGAATATGCGGAAGTTGACTCTTGAAATGTGTGCAAAAGGAAGCAGAATTCTTTTGGCAGGTCCGACCACTCTCTGAGAGTCTACAGCTAAAAAATCGGAACTGGCTGATTGTCTGTGGGACTGGTCAGCCAGCATGGTGCCACTGCAGTACAATGTAATATAATTTTGTAACTTCTGTAGTTTATAAGGGAAGTAACACCTGATTCTAAAATAAGACTGCACTGGTAAAGAAACTATGCAATCCACAATAAGCACACAGATTTGGCAACTCAATACCTCTAAATTCTCTTCTGGTTCAAGATATCCTTGAGAAATGAAATAGGCTTGTATAAATCAAAATTGCTATCCTCATGCACATTTCCAAGTTAAATGCTGGAGTTAACTTATTTGGTCAAGTTTCACAGCTGTTCTCTTCTATGAGTACTGAAAAACTGAATGAGGAAACTTAATGGGGAAGTACTGTGTGAGGAAATAGGGGCACAGAGATTAAGTTACTTGTGCTAAATTCAGACCAAGTCCATGGCAGAGCTCTAGGTGAAATCCAGGCTCTGTGGATCCCTTTTTGTTCCATAACCATCCTAGCTTTCTCTTTCCAAGGATTTTCGATGTAATCTCTGCAGAGATTAATAAATCCAAAGGTCTCTGTATTTGTAGGAAGGAAATATATAGATTATTTGCTTGGAGGAGGTTGAATTGCTAGGGAGATTTTAATTTTGCTGTATTCTAATAGTAATGAAATCACAAGCTCCTTTTATGAATATTAGGGTTGACCCTTTGAAGTCAAAGGCTTGACTGGTAGTCTCAATGCAGCACAAAGTGACCTATTCTAGGATCATTTTGCAGGCAAATTCTGCTAGTACATTGTAGGGAAAAACATTCTCAAAAGAGATTTGGCTTACACCAACAAAACTGTGGGGTTTTTCGCACTGTTTATTTTAGTGAATTTTGAATTATGTAAATTTTTCCCTTAGCCCAATTGCACCTCAAAACACGCCAGCAGAAATTGGTGAGCTTTAGATCAGTTAGTCCTTCAGAGATGGAAAGTTGTAACGTCAGCACAAATAAAGGCTAAGTAAAATCTTACTGATGTGCTGCTTTCCTGGTAATTGTCCTTGCCAGACACATGTACTTATGGACCCTCTAATCTTGTGGTCAGCTGCAAGGTGAGGGTCTGTGGGTGCAGGTAGATACTCATGTGCCACCCCATAGAAACTGAGGAGAATCCAAGAGAGCTGGGATGCTGCACTCAAGGAGGGGAGGGGGAAAAAGGGAGGAAATATTTTTTTTGTATTCTTTTGGTTTTTCATCCCATTCTGTTGTGGAGTTAGGGCAGTGTGAAGGCCATGCTTCCTTTCTACCTGAACTTCAAACTGCCTAGGTGTGATGCAGACCCCAGAAAAGCTTTTTTCTTCACTGCTTTGTTACTGATTCATGCATCCTCTAAGAAGGTGTTAGCTTTGATCCGTTCTAACTGTCCTGCAGTATGCTATGTTGTGGGAAGATTAGTCCTTAAGTCTCTTAATTAATTACTCTTAATTCTATTACTTCTGGTATAACTAGAAAAAATAATAATTGTCAAATAACAAGTAATCCATGTATTTTGTGTTTAATGCCTAGCTGTTAATAGCTGCTTAAAATATTAACTTTCCACCCTAGACAGTCCTATTATTCTGGGTTTTTTTCAAGACAGCTTTCTTATAACAATGCACAACAAAGTTTTTCAGCTTCAGTGCACTTCCAATTAGCTGAATTTTTCATGTCTCTGGGAGGTAAATTCATACAGTTATTCCTAATTTATAGACAAATGTCATTGTGGTGCAGGTAGTATCTGTAACAGGCATACAGGCCTGAAAGTACTCAGTGGACTATGTTCAGCAGAGAATAATGAGCCATGTTAGATAATGACATGCTAATTACAATATTTATGAGAATTAATTTACCAATTTACCAGATTGTTATAATAAGTGCATGGGACAGACCTTAGAGTTGAGGGAAATTACAGAGGCAGGCAAACAAACAAGAATGTGCCTTCAATGCAGAGTCACAAAACTGTATTAGTTACAAAAGGGAAATGAATTGTATTCCCTCACCTCTGATGGAATGATCATCACTTGTATTTTTTCCTCCTACCAAAGTTGATTGTAAACCTTCCCCCCAGGTCCTCCTGCCCACAGCAGCTGAATTCAGTGGGAACAGGACCAACCCATCATCCTCAGAAATGGCAAGGTGCCATATGACTGGGCCCCAGCTGGAGCAGTAAAAAACTACATTCAGTGTCTGAAGATGCCCCCTTTAGACTGAGTCTACTGAGAAGATCTTTTTCTTCTTGAAAGGAAGTGGTTTCCACATGAACAAGTAATGCCTCTGATTCTGCAGATTCTTAAGTGCTTTATTAAAGGTATTTTTTTTTATTCTGACTTTTCACACAAAATAAGCTATGTTCAAAATAACCAAATCATAAATGATTGTTGCAATTTTCCTTCAAAAACCTTAAGGTGCTCCTCAGGTACTCCTGGCATCTGTAGAGTAGATGTAATATACTCCAACATAGATGTTAATGTCTCTTTTGAACATAGAAGATATTTAACTTTTTTCCTATTAATACAACGTTATATAAGCCAAACAGGTAATTTCCAGTTCTCACTCTTTCAAAAGTTTGCTCTTTCATTACATCTTTCTTATGTTCATTGTACGTACTCCCGAACTGCGAGTTCTTTCAGGGTAAAAATCCGTATGGGATCTTTCTTCGTCTTCCATTCTTCCAGTTTTTCTTGCAAAGACAGGAAATCCTTGCCAAGTTCATAGGCCAGAGTGATCATTGTTTCTAACAGTGGAATATAATACCTGTGGCTGGTATGCACACAAAGGCGTGACAGAGCTTTTTCTCCATACTCAAAGGCACTTGCTGGGTTTTCCAGGTCCTTGTGGCACACCACGATGGCACAGAGAGTAGGGACAACCGAGACAGGGTTCCCTCTCGTCAGCCTTTCCTGCAGCCCAATGACTTCTAAAAGGATTTCCAAGGCTTTGGTGTACTGGCCACCCCGCAGGCAACCATATGCTTCCTGAAGCTCTGGCCTTGTTAAGAAGTCGATAAATTTTTTTGATCTTCTGATGTATTTCATAGAATATAGGAGTCTCAGGTAGTCCTTGAAGGCTAATTTTCTTTCATTGATTATTTCTTCTGTGAAGTTCCCTGTTAGAGTTTTTTTGGGAAAGGTCACATCTTCCATTTCTTCACTAAATTCCTCCAGCAGATTTCTGTGCAGTTTCTCAAAGTCTGAATAACGCCGTTCAATTACAGACTTGTTACTGTCAAAACTCCCTGTTTGCAAAATGATGATTTTATACATCTAAACACAATCAAAGAGAAAAAAACAAGCATGAGAAGGGACTATGAAAAGACTTTGTGCTTGTTCAGTCCTCCAGCTGAAATACTCCTGCACCAATTTTCTGTGTGTAATCTCATGTACTCCTATAGCAGTGCTGCTAAATCAGTTACTGTCTGGGATTATGGTGCATGCTCAGTGTAGACCTGAAAGACTGCAGCCATCAAACTAAAAATTCCCACCTCCTGCCATTCTGTACTTCTGTCACCAGACTTAGGCTTAGCACATAAATAAGGTGTACATAAACAGTGCACTAACGATCCCATCCTGCAAGGTGCTGGGAAAGCAAACTAGCAGCAGACTGAAGCACATAAAAACACTTACAAAGCATGTCTGTAGCTGAACTTTGTTTATAACAGCCATGGCTGCTGCAATCAATCATCTTCAGTGAACTGAATGGATTTCCCAGACTTAATAATGAATGTAATCTATTTTACATTGGTCATAATATTCAGAAATGTTCTTTGTATAAGACATTCCTAGGGATTTGGGGGTGTTAGTAATGCTGTGAAAGAAGAGGGAGTATTTGGCAATATATCTGGTGTGTGCAGAAATAAGGTGGAGCAACTCCAAATCCTTTTCTCCCCTGTAAATCACTGTCCTGTATTCAAACTTACTTCACACTTAAATAATATAAAAAAGTGACATTTCTACAAGGGCTTGCTATCCAAACCCCTTCACTGGCAGCTAACAGCTGTGCTGCCCCACATTAACAGTACACAAGAGCATGTCTTCCTCAGCTCTTCACTAGCCTCAAAAAGACTGTAATGGATGTGATATTAGGCAAATAGCTGCAAACCAAAATTTTGTGCTGCGTTGTACAAATAATCTCTTCTGGTTCTGATCCAAGCGCAGTGATATTGAGGAAGGGCCAAATCCCTAATGTGTGTAAACCATGGCAGCTCCATGGAGGCCAGTTCAACTGTGTCACCAGACACCAGCTAAGGACACAGACTGCTGACCTTTTGGATGATGACCATGTTGACACTCAACTTCACCTTGTTCCCATTAATTTACACAGGAGCTGGAGGGGTTTTACTCATACCAGTTACTTCCTTTGCTGCTGTTGAAGGGTGCAAACCAGTACTCGCACTATGCCTGTCTGATTCTCTTCCTTGTTTTTCCTTAAAGAGAAAGTCTCTCTTTTAATCTTCATAAATGATCTTTACAGGCACTTCTTGAAAGGTTTCTAAATTTCAGCTGACTTCTCTGATCTCTTTTCATTTGTAAGCACTGTGACATTTTCCTATGCTTTGTCCTGCTCCCTGCTGAAAAGTGTATATATGCCTGATGCATTCTAAAACAATCATAAGAGCAATTTTTTTAAGCTATCATTTTATCAAGGGCAGCTAAGTGAATAATTTACAAGTACTTGCTTTTTTTATTTGCGGAGTGTGCATGAAAAAGGTAAGAAGTAGCATTTAATTAAACTGTCATTCAAATTGGCTCAATTTTGTTGTAACGTAAATCTTTTTGCCTAGGCACATAACTTATGACTAAGTTTAACTGCACATATGATGAATGATTCTCTTGCTCTCATACAGTTACACAAAACCAATTTTTAACTATTCAGCAAGCTGGATACTCAGGAGTGTATGCAAGAAAAGCAGCAACGAAGTAGGTGTGTACAGCATACAACAAGATCTGAGGACAGTCTCTAAAACATTTACCTGCTTCAAATTCTACCAAACTGGATCACCCAGAATCAGCAATGCTGATTCTCAGCATTTTTCATCTACAGATCTCATAGACAGTAGCAAACAAGGAAATCATCCCTATCTGAATGTCACAGGCGTACTAAAAGGGACTCGCTCTAGATCAGTCCTTCTGAAGGCCAGGAGCAGAAACAGAAATAAAAACTAAGTGTCAGTACTGTGAATAAAGATTAAAAAATCCAACCTACTTCATTGTTCCCACTGCTCATACTCATATTTCATCTTAAAAATATGACAAATATGCCACCTAAGGGAGCTCTAAGTAGGGAAGGGGAACGATCCCAAGTGATCTGGCTGGAGGATGTCCTAGACTTTGTCAACATCAAAGAATTCTGCACTTGTGCGAAGAGAAATCTCTGATGTGGAAATTATACAAATGCACTGCAGCTGCTACAGCCAGCTAGCTCAGTGGAAGTGTAAATACACAGATATTTTTATATTTGTGTGAATTTCCTTAATGTTGACAAAACTCTGTGTTTTAAGGATACTCAAGATACTAATTTATTTGATAACACTTTTCCACTGCAGCAGATTTTGTGAACTGACTGTCAGAGGGTTTTTTTAGAGGCAGATTCCACCAGCCAGGCCCATACAATCAGTGAGAACAGGTTCTACTCAGTGTGATCGTGGCTTGCAAAACTTGGCCTTTGGTAAGGCTTTCATGTAGCGAGGCCTGCTGTGTGCTGTGCAGACCCCTGTAGAGTGAATAAAAATTAATGATCTTCTTACATATTCATTTCTTAGCTTACCACATATTTAGATAAGTGGTGCTCTACAATTCTGGTTGATGGGATTTCAAAAAGGAGTTTGATTTGTTTGCACTGGCGTTTTTCATTCCTCCAATATTCCTGAAGCTCCTTAGTGGTCATCGAAGAGTTGGGACTTAGGGTTGCACTGGAATCTAAAACCAATATATTTAGTATTTCAGGTTATATTCTTTGGACTTGGAAAGAAAACTCTTATGCATTTGTTTTGAAAGGACAGCCTACATTTTCTGTTGCTGTAACAGCAAGACCTAAAGACTGATAAAATAGATGATTTCACTGCTAATAAAGACAGGAGCAGATGCTCTGAGGAAAGCTATTAGGGTCTGAAATTTTGAAAGACAACGTATCATCTGTAGAATACAAAACTGTAGAGAAAACACTGCCAAGAAATACTGTATATCAAGGTTGTAACCTAGGGCACAATCTGAGCAGGAGATTTGCTTCAACATCCCAGAAATAGCCCTAAGAAACACTGAGTCTTTTGAGTCAGATGTTTCTCCAGGCTTCTTTGTTGCTAATGGAGGAGATAATACAATGCAGCTGCAAATTCAGACATATATTCAAAAACTGACCCTATTCAAATATGGGGTTTGTGCAGTAATAGGAGAAAGCTGAGAAAACATGAATATCCTAACCTCAAAGTTGGATAACCAGCTCAACTGAAGGAAGAATTCTCACATCCTCTCTTCTTTTTGTAGCTGAACTGATGGCACAGTTCAGCTACAAATATTTTATATACCTCCCTCCTTTCCCCTCTCTCTCTTCCCACAGTCTCTCTCTCTCTCTCTCTCTCTCTCACACACACACACACACACATGCATATGTAAAAACACAGGACAGCTGGTTAAAGAGTTTGCTTACAGGAGAATTTTGAGCATTTCAAAAAGGCGATTTCTCTGTCTTTGAAATCTACTGACAATAGATTTCATCAGGTGGCATTTAGGCTAGCTAGCAAAGTGGATAAAAGAAATGGAATATTTGTATCTCAGTGGGCACACCAGTCCCAGTTTCTAATCAAGGATATCTTTGTCAAGGCAGTCAGCTGAAGTCAGTCTGCAGTGTATTTAACATTCTGCTAATGGAGGTGAATGAGCACAAATGAAGGGGAAGAGAACAGCTTGATGCAGAAATAGACTTGTAAAGGCACCACAGTACTCTTTCAGTGGCCCCACTTTTACATGTTCTTAATCATTTGACCATACAGTTTCAATTATCAAGGCCTTGGGGGTTTGGCTCAATCCCTACAAAGCATCTATTTCCTAGGAGAGGTGGTTTTTATGACATCCTTCCAGGCTTAAAATCTTGATGAGATTATGTATATTTTGGGTTATACATAGCATTTTATTTAATAACAGATGAGAGCAATCTTAGGCATAGTAAATGTTCAGTGCTGGCTCTTTAAAGGCATGTGAGAACTGCCTGCTTGAGATTAGCTTCAAGTTGGTGTCCTTGCTGATACTGCCAAGAAGTTCAGATTTTGTGATGCACAGAAAGTGCATTCCCAAGACAGGCCATCTGATGACCACTGCTTTCATTGCTGGTGTCTAAATTAAATCTGTGATACATTTTCGGCAGGAGGTATTTGAAAGGAAAACTCGGTGTGTGTATATACAGACCAGGATGAGCATCAGTTTCACTATTGCTACATTATTACTACAAGTGTAATCAAGGCTTATTTTCAGTGGAGTATGGCAGTACAGGTTTGAACTACTGCTGCAATAAATAAGCAAAGTTTTTAATACAAGAGCATAAACAGCTAGAAGAAACAAAATTAAAGGATAGCATCAACCTTGTGTGTCATCTTTTTCTGGGTTTTCTTTTCTCACTTGACATGAAATTTCAGCTTTGGGTTGATTTTCTTCTTCATCAGATGGATTTGTGGTAGAAGATGTAGTAATTCTGCTTACAGCTTCCAACAGTTCCCTTTCTGCTGTGCAGTGTGAGTCTTGGTCCATTTCTTGATGTCACTGAAAGATTACAAACCTCATGACATTTCTTAGTACCACGCCTTTAGGGGATCCAGTTTGGTAATCTTATTACTTACTCATTGTTCTTTGTGAACTTGTATCAGTGCAACTTTATAAAAACAAAAGTAGTAAATAGAAATACCTACATAGTGCAGAACCATCCCTATTACTGTTACCACTGAAAGTGTCTGGACGTTCTGGTAGCTTAAAATCAAACAAAAAAACCCATAAGAAGTTATGTTGAATAAGATTAGATGGGGAACTCAGTTCTTATCTATGAGAATTTTGTCATGAACTTCGGTGTTGGCAGATTTCTTCCTCCTTGTATTTTGCCCTCAAGCTTGCAAGTATGAGTTCAGATGAACTAAAATCTTGGAGATAATTAGTATAAGCAGCAGCCTGGTTCTCTTACACTGCTAAAATTTACTGTTCTCAAGACTTAAAAACTTGTTGTCTGTTCTTAATCACAACCTGTAGGGCAAAATAGGGTGATATCTAAAGCAGTATAAAGTTTTTATCATATTTCACAGCTTTAGGTTCCGTCCAAAGACTTGTCTCTGTAACTGTGAAAACAGAACAACTGAATTTGACAATGGTTTGGTGGAAGGAGATCTGAATTTTCTAATTATTATACAGAAGTATTCTCCTTTTACTTGTGCTTTTACCCTACATACTGTGCTGTATTAGAGCTGTTCTGCTAGGACCACTATTTCACCATGTACTAATAAAATGCTTAACACAATATACTCCTACTCCACAGACTCCACAGGTTGGCCATTCTGCTGCTTAAACATATCAAAATTTAGGGATTTTGTTTGTTTGTTTGTTAAACAAACAAACCCTGCCTGTTACACCATTGTGTTATACGAGCAGTTGAAGAAGTTCTAAGAACATCCTAAAACCTTTGCCAAGGTGCTGTATTCCCTCAGCATGAGCGAAGTGTTGCTCACAGTTCAGCCAACAAGCGAAAATCAAGTAACAGAACAATACAGTTTTACAAGAAACCCTGCTAAAATAATGCCCAAGCAGTGGTTATTAAGTAATGGGAGGGTTTAGGACAGGGTTGTTGCTACATATAATTTTGCCTCCACTTGTCTACCACACACTTATGCAATGCTGGATACAGAGGTGAGGAAACTCCTTCAGCAGACTTACTGATTTCTGGGCAAGCTGCAAGGCTATAAAAAGAAAAGAAATTACTTTCCCCACTGGAAATAATGGAAGTGCAAACACTTTCCTCTAACAGAAACCTTTCCTTTGGCTGGCTTGCACAAGCAGGTACACAAATGTTGTCATCCTCCTTAAGAAAAGCATCATGGAAGCCCTTATTCTCGGAGTGAAAGTTCTTACTGTTCTTCAGTCCTCCTTATGATCTGCTTTTTTAATATGAAGAATAGCCACTTACTTATTGTTTAACTGGTCAGTCTTTTGAAAATCAGACCAGTTTATCCCAAGAGAATATACAGTAGATTAAATGAGGAATCTGAAAATGGCCAAAAAAATTTAAATGACAGCTTTTTTTCTTGGTTATAAGTTGGGATAACTTTATGAGAAAAATTGTATTTACATTGAAAAAAATTTTTTTTTATATTTATAGCTTTATATACGTAAATATATATATGAGTATACATGTGTATTATATACATATACACATACATATATATATATATATTAATACTACTTTAAAACATGGTTTACCAGAGATACATAACACACTTGTAAACAGAAGAATGCAGAAGTGGATGTTATGACACACAAGTCTTCTGCCTTGAATATATGTACCTTGAATACTAACTGCACTTCATGCAAACAGTTTCATTTTCACAGCTAAAACTCATCGCAAGCTCTTTTAACTAAGCTACTACTTATTTTTCCATATTAAAAAAAAAAAAATCCAAAACAACACAACCCCCCTGCAACAAATTACACGGTTTTATCTTGAGCAGACACGCATCCTGTTCCGTTTCAGGGTGAGTGCTGCTCCAGCTCCTTCACAGGGTTTTAAGTAGCCCTAGACCCCGAAGCGCCCAGAGCACCCACCTGGAAATCGCCGAGTTCTTTTAGTCGTGGCACATGTGAGCTCTGTGCGAGGCCACAGAGCAGAGCCCGCCCCGCGTGTCCGAAACGCAGAGAAAGATGTCCGTGCTTTCACCTAGCGGGCACATTCTGTGTCTTACAAAAAGGAAGGAAGAAGCCTCGGTTAAATCAGACTTCCCCGTCCCATTGGCTCGGTGCTGCCCGATTGCGCATGAACCCTCCTGAGCCTCCCGCAGCCCCGGGGCCGCCCGCGGCCCGGCCCGGCCCCGCTGCGGGCTCCGGCACCCAGCGCCAGCATCATCCCCCGGCACCCAGCGCCAGCATCATCCCCCGGCACCCAGCGTTAGCATCCCCCGGCACCCAGCGTTAGCATCCCCCGGCACCCAGCGCCAGCATCATCCCCGGCACCCAGCGTTAGCATCCCCCGGCACCCAGCGTTAGCATCCCCCGGCACCCAGCGCCAGCATCATCCCCCGGCACCCAGCGTTAGCATCCCCCGGCACCCAGCGCCAGCATCATCCCCCGGCACCCAGCGCCAGCATCATCCCCCGGCACCTAGCGCTAGCGGCCCCTGGGCACGGGAGGGACTTCCATGCAGTCAACACAATCCAGGCAAACTTCTCTGCATGGGTTTCTGAAGCAAGAAAAAACACTCTCAGCAAAATGGAGATTAGGGGGGGAAAAGCCAAATACGTAAAATGTACTTATGTGGAAAAATAATGCCCCTTGGGACGTCTTTAAAATACAGGCTTAACATCCAGTTCAGGAAAGAAAATGCAGATGGCATCACAGCAAACAGCCTTGTTCTGTGTAAACTTGTGCTTCTGACAGAAATCCTGATTCTGCACAGTGCAGAATGTGATTAATTTCAAATATCTGCTCAATTAAAATTCAAATAGGAGCATTATTATATCTGACATGATTACTAAACTTGAGATGGGCTTACAAGTGTGCCTAAAATTAATCCTACATGTGCTTAAATTCATTGTTGAACTGAGGACAAAATGAAGAAGAATGTGGTATTAATCCACATGTCCTTTGGCCCAGATGCTTCTTTTTTTGGAGGTCACTTCAGTTTGGAAATTTGCTTTAAACCATCAGGATAGCTATTTCTGGGGTAAATAATATGGACACTATCTTTTTTTAGTAATGTAAGTTTCCCCTTTGCCAAAGTTCAGTCACTGAAAAACCAAGCAATTTTAATGCAGCACAAATGTGGGAGGCAAACATCCAAAGGACCACATGGATCCTGCCCCACACATTCCTTTAGAACAAACAATTTAAAATAATGTAAAACCAGGACCATAAACTGGTAATGCTTCTCTTCTGCTTTATTTGCAACATAAAACAATGCCAACTTTAACTTGGACTTGGTCTAAATGTAGGAGTTTTGCTGAAATAGCTGTCAGAATGATGAAAAATCCCTTGCATGCAGCTACAGCCACATTGGCAAAAGCCCTGGAGAAGATGCTTTTATACTGGCAGAGTCCTTCGGCCACTTTAGAATATTCCATGAGGAAAGTGATTTAAGTTACACCCGAAAAGAAATCTGTGCTTGCCAATTCAGCTCTAAGGTGTAGCTATACCAGCCAACTCTTTTAAGTGTAGACAAGGCATGGGTTTCTGGCACTACTCTCATTCCTTTAAAGTTAGATTTATGGGTTTGGTTACAATTGTGAGCAACAACCAAGGGGGATTTCAGTGTATTTCACTCATGCTGACAGTTTATGGATGTATCTCAACTTTGAATTCTGAATCAGTTAATTTATGTGGTGCCAAAAAGCAATGAATTATTTTGTGATGCTTAGTGCTATTGTCCTGCTCTAGATAAAGCTAAAAGGAAAGAAAAAAGTACATTTATCAGTATATTAAGTGTGACCTCTACTTTCAATTATTTCAGAATAAGTAAGTTCTAGTACAATTAACCTGGATGATTAAAAGAAATGAAATGTGTTATTATATTTACAAATCAAGGGTGTTCCACAAGAATTCTGCTGTAGAGTCAGCTATTATGGTCACAATTGATTCCTGAGGGTGTTCCTCATGCTCAGGAGCTGTGACATCCACAGCAGGTCTAGCAGGCTGCTACTCCACATCCTGCTCCCAGGAGCTCAGGTTTGGTCCAAACAGTGCCTTGCCCTTCACTGGGACCTAGTTAGTCTGGCAGCATTTTACTTTTCCAAGTGTCTACTTGATTAGCACATGCAAAACCCACTGCAGTACACAGTGTTGTTTGCTGGAAGAATGCATAACTAATATCTTTCTTTTTGTATTCTCAGCTACACTTCCAACAGCCAAATATTATGTAAAGGTTAAGCAGTAGAAAAGAAAATTTTCACAATGGCAGCAAAGCATTCTGAGAGATGGGCAAGTGCATTTACACCACCAATTTACCTTAATACTCATAAAACTGTGGTAAATTTTAATGGAAAAACATTTTCTGTCGTTGTCAGGGATGGAAAAGGGATCCTGATACAGTGGCTTATTCACAGTTTGTATTCTGTGAAAGCACTGACTTTGTCAGACATAAAGGGCACGGTGTTAAAATGCACCTACCAAGGGATACGGGAAAAGTGTGCTCTGCAATAATGTAGGAGTGAGGCAAGGTTAAAATCATAACAGTGCAGTGAATAAAAGGTGGCTGACATATGAGTTATATCCTCCATACCCATTTAAGATTAAATTACTCATTTTAAGAAGAACAGCCTGAAAGTTTTTGGCCAAAACTTGGTGACCAGCCAAGAGATGAGCCAGCATTGTGATGCCATGTAAAGGATGCCTGCCACTATTGAAAGACTGTGTGCTTTTGACAGTTAAAGAACCAAAAAGGACTGCTGCCACTGTGTCAAACATTCTGCTTTGATTTATACCCCAATCTGGGCAGTTCCCATTTTCCCAATCAGACAGATTACACAAACCCTGACAGATACAATATTTAACCATAGACTACAAAGCTGGTATGAGCTGGAAAACTTGGGAGCTAAACCAATGTCATGTATGAACTGCAGTTTTCTGGCTGGTTTTATTTGCATTTTATCATAGGCAGAGTAAGGTCTTATTCTTGTTAAGGAATGTGACTGTAATATCCCTATTACAAAATACTCTTCAGCTTCTGTCCTAAGAAGTGCAGCTTCAGGCAACCTCGTAGTCTGTGCTACTTTTCCATCTCAAGCCCCAAACTATTTAGCTAAACAGTATTTAAATAATTCATTAGAACAGTAGATAATGACAAAACCCTAAACAAACAAGGGGGCAGAAATACCTGACATATTTATCCAAGTCCCTTTTTATCATATAACTAATATTTAGAAAGTGTGGTCGGACTGTCTTTGATGCTTCTGCAAGCACCTTCCCTCTCTATTTTTTTCTAATGCAGCTGGATAAATACCAGCCGTTTCCATGTTTGAATTAGCAGAAAAAAAAAAATCATCTGTTTTGATGAATATTCTGCACTTTGGGGGTAATGCTGTGATAAATGAATACCATACTCCTATCCTGGCACAGCACAAAATTCTGTTCCATGCTATGCTATAATAATGTAATTGTACAGTGTTGTGTCATTTGAAATTTGTTTATCATACTTCATTATTACAAAACATGTCTCTCTTAGCAAGAGTGTGGTTTAAAGAAATCATTCGCTGTTTAATGGCAAATGTCTTGTGCTGGTGTTACTGACAGAGTTTTCAACATAAAAGAGATGTAACAGGCCCATTTTACACTGCCAAAGTCCTGTTATCACTTTACAACTCCTTTATACTTCTAAAGGAGTATGAAGGAGCTTTAGAGTAAACACCAGTCCTGGCCTGCCTTTCATCTGTGGTCTGTCAGTGACACGGAGCTGTGTGCAAGCCCAGTGGGTCAATGGGATATTAACTTGGGTTAAATGTCACAAGCACTGTTCTGTCTGCAGAATGACAGGCTTTGTAAATGGGCCATGTTGGGCCCTTTTCCAATGAATTCATAGAGGATTAAGTGCATAATTACATGGAATACAGAATATTTTTAAATATTTTGTTGTGAGTTGTTACGAACACTACATGTAGTCATTCCTATCAAGTAGTTTGATATTTTATGCTCACAATGTGTCTGTACCCTTTTCTTCTCACATATAATTATGGTGTACTTTGGCTAATACTTACAGTCATGCTCCACATGTGATTTATTTATACCCAAAATGTAAATATAATGAAATTTGGGATAACAGGATTTATAGCAGACACGTTAATGCAGCTTGCAGCAGCATAAAAGGCAGCTCTACAAGCGGAGGCTGCAGCAGCTGTGTATAGATAGCCACCTTGAGGATCAGCAGAGCATGACTTGGGGCTACTGTATGCTCTTCTGCAAAAGGAGGAAGGCATAAATCTTAGTATATTACTTAGTATAGTGTATTTTTCAATGCTATTTATTGTTTAAAAATTAAATGAGACTTTGAAATGCAATTTTGCTTTTAAGGGACTAGGTGGCATGATTAGTGTGAGCATTCATCCCATAGTGGATGGAATCTCATTGTTTCCTCAGGGGTTTCTTGGAAACTCCTGCTGGTGTCTGTGTCCTTTCCGTCTTGAACATACCCACACAAATAAAAACCCTGCCTTCTCATCTTCCTAGCAAAAGCCTTGGTAGTGACTCACATTGCTTCAGAGCTTAGAAATGGGCACTCAACCCCTGATTTGGGGCTGCATTGGATCTGCTTACTGACTGTCTCTGGATTCCAGAGAGCTGTAGGGAACAGGATTTACTGGAACAGCCTTTACTTTAGCTAATGTTGAACTGCACATCTTACTAAATTACATAAAAACATATATTAAAGGAATGCTACAGATGCTAAGAAACCAGGAAAGTGTTTATTTATGTGCCAATATTACTGTAACCTCCTGAGGTACAGGATCAAATGTTGTATCCTTAAAAGATGCTTCTTTGTAGGAAGTCCATCTCTAAAAGTGCAAAACTTTAGAAATATTTTAAAAATGAAATTTAAAGCACCAGTTTAGAATACTACATGAATAAAAAGAAATCTTCTCTAAACTAAATGTTGTTTTTTGGAAATACTGCATGCATGAATAGAGTCTTTAAACATAACTGTCCTGTTGAGCAATTCTCTTCTATTCCAGAGTTCATTCTCTCATTCATAATTTAAGCAGAGCTCACCATCTATAAACAACAGTGATGCTAAGTGGATAAAATAGCGCAGCATTCAGATGACAGGCACAAACAAAAGTAGGTCGGTTTAAGAGGAGCTACACTTGGCTTTTATTAAATGAAATATTCAGCAGCATTTCTTCAATTTCTTGTGAGTGAAAATATTTCCGAAGTGGGTATTGAATCCAGACCGAAGCCTGACATTGGCGAACAGGCTCTGGGAACTCTGCGGAACTGCCCCGAGCTCACCACGCGGAAAGGTCAGGGCTGTGCAGGGGAAACCGCCCCTTGTGCACCGGCACGGCTGAAATCGCTCCGGCGCTCCTCCCGAGCCCACACGGAGGGCCTGTTATTAATTCTGCAATTAATTCTTCCCGGGGAGCATCGTGACTGCACCGGGACGTCTCTGCCACCTCCCGAGGAACCTCTCTGCGCGCGCCGGGGACAACCACCAGCGACTCCGGCTCAGGACACAGCGCTGGACGCGGGCGTGTCCCTTCCCAGAACGGGCTGGAGCGGGGCGGCCTCGGGCAGCGCATCCCTCAGGCTCCAGAGCCCTCAGGGAGCCAAGCCCCCGCGCAGGGCCGGGACCGGGGCGTGGCAGCGGCACCGACCCCGCGGCGCAGTGCCCGCCCACCGCTGGGGGCACGCGCACGTCATCCAATCAGCGCCTCCGGAGCGCCAGAAGTCCCGCCCCCTCGCTCTGCGCGACCAATCAGCGCTCTCTAGGGGGCGGGTTCGGCCATCCGCCCCCTCCCCTGCGGCTCATACAACCGCGATGCACTGGAAAGCCCCGGATCCGCTCGTGACTGGCGGCGCTTCTCGCCAATAGTGCTGCGCAGCGGTGGCCCCGGCGCGCTGTGATTGGCTGCGAGCACGGCGGAGGGTCGAGGGGGAGGGCCTGCCGGGGCAGCAGGAGCGGGTGTGCGGGCGCTCGCTGCGCGGCCGTGGCGGCTATGGGGGGAGCGCGGGAGAGGGCAGGGCCGGCGCGTCGGGCGCGTGAGGGCGCCGGGACGGACCCGCGGGCGGGAGGCCCAGCCCGGGCCGAGCATGAGGAGGTGAGGAGCGAGCGGGGTCGGGCGCTGCCGCGGGACGTCGCTCGGCGCCGTCAGGCAGGGGCGCGGCTGGCGCGGGCGCCTGATCAGGCCGCGCTCCGGCCGATTCCGTGGGCGGTCGCCGTGAGCCGCCGCAGGCGCCCCTGCGGTTCTGGGGGAGCCGGGCCCAGCGGCGGGGCCGGGCTGGGCCGGGGCTGGCGGTGGCTCCGCTCTTGGCGGGCCCTGCTGGGCCTTTCTGGCACTTCAACCTCAATCCCCGGGCAACGCGTTGGCTACTCAAGAAGTGTTTCGGGACTTTCCTTCCCCGTCCTGCACACAGCCGCCTGGGGAGGAGAGAAAATGCTCAGATTTGGGGGGGGGAGGATAATAATTCTTCAAAGCTGAGCCTTGCACGGAGCCATGTGAGTCTCATGGACCTGTCTTGCCATGAAACACTCCGTGAGAGAACCAAGTGAAATACGATATTCCGTATCATTTCGGAATCTGAGCACACGTATTTCATTTTTTTTGGGGAAGACTGGACGCGGGGTGTCTGCAGGGCGGCCGTACTGGCAAATCTCGTAACGCCACAGCATTCTGGCCCTTGAGAATGATTCCTGTTCTTCCTCTCACGGGGATTTTTTGAATCAGATTTATAACGCCGAACACAACTGCCGGTGCATTTTCCCTTAGGAATCATGTTACCAGTACGAACGTCTTTGTATTAGGCTGTTTCAACCGCTGTTTTTGAGAAACAGTTTCTATTTCTTCCACTCATGGCTTGTATTGCCAGCATGTAATTCTGTGTACATTGAGCTGCAACTAAATTTCCCTGCTCCTAGTTTTAACCTTCACGTGAAAATTGGTTTTGGGCTGTTGAAAAACAGAGCTGTGCATCTCAGGTGGTTAAATTATTTTTGGTATTAAAGTGGAAGTTTTTTTTAAGAAACTGTGCAGTTTATTTTAGCCTTTTCATTTTCTGCTCTGGATCAGAGCCACAGACGTATGTTCATTCCGAAACCTGATAGCTGGTTTAAACATCTCTATATAGTTCATGTAAGGTTCCTGCAGGGTAGAAGCAGAGTTCTTGAATTTCAGAGCAAACTGTTATTCTGATGAGATGTCTCTGTAGCGGCAACAGTGGCTCATGACAGAGGAATAAAGGAAGTTAGGGAAGCTTTGAAGTTAGGTAGCTTATGGCCTACACCTGACAATTTTTTAAAAGTGTTTTTATTGCAAACTGTGTGGTGTTGCAGTTGTAACTGTGTTTTGCCTGTTTCTCCCCAAAATCTTTAGAGCATGAAAAAAATGAGGTATTAGGTGGAACAGAAGGATGCAGCTTAACAGGCTCTGACACTTAAATTGTCTGTATTTGTGGTCAAGTACTCTGGGGTTTGCAGAAGTGTTGTAGTTGCTGGTGTGTTGTGCAGTGTTGACTTTTTGGTAAGGGTTAAGTTGTTTGGTTTCCAAATTAATCATACAGTGGTCTAATAGTTGATTTTGGTCATAGTCTGATATGACTACCCTGTTTGTTCAGCAAAGATTTTACTTTATTCACAGAATTCCATGGAAAATGGCTGTAAAAATAATCCTAAAATCAGTGGTGTATGCAAATGTACTTTTGATACACTGCCAAAACTTAATGTCCTTTTAACAAGCTTTTCTGTGCTCTTGAAATCTAATTTATCACTTGTATTATTCTAAAAGAAGGGTATTTGGCTTTTAAAGCTGTATGGGACGGTGGTTGTAGATAAGTTTTTAAAGGAAGGCATAGGGATATAGGGATAATGAATTATTTATTGAAAGAAAGCCATTTGGTACTATATCCAGTGGGTTTAGTAGCATTTCTGTGGATGACTAGGGCTTTGAAAGACTGACCACACACCACATAAAGTTATTACATAATCTAAATGCAGCTGTTGGCATGTTTTCACACTGAATTCTTTACTACTAAACATGTGAAGATTTTATTATTGCAGCAATGAACTTGCAAGCAAGCTATACTTACTAAAAAATAGATATGATAAAGCTTATTTTAAATAATTTTTTTCAATCAACCTTTTTCAAGCTGTTGAACGGACTTCCTCTTTTAATATATTATTCCATACATACTTATTAAAATTAATTATTTATCAGAATCCCTGTAATGTCAGAGATACTTGTTTGTAGTCTACTGGGGATTGAGAAACTTTGTGGAATGGCTCAAAAAAAAAAGAAAGGTAAGTGAAGTGTGCCAGCTTTTGAAAGCTGAGAACATAAAATGGAACTATGAAGAGCAAGACAAGGTTTTTTTCCCATTGTGTGAAAAAAAGTAAGGGAAGCAAACCAATCAGAACTTGTATGAAACTCTTATTTTAACATCTGAGTAGACTTAAAAAAAACTAATGGTCATTTAATCATGTTTCCATGTGGCGCAGGGGGAGGGGAATCCTGCTGTGTTTTTCATCAGTTTCCACATAAACTATTTCAGTCCCATGCTCACACCACTTTTTTGTTAATCATCAACAAACATTAAAGCCCATTTATATGTATCAAATGAAAGTGAGGAAAAATATTTTTTAGCTTGGAAACACATGGATGGTCTACCAGACTCCTTCAGTGAGATCAGAAACTGTCTAGATCCTGCTCCTCAGGTGTTAATTACTTTGCAGATGGAAACACATTAAGCCACAGAACTCCTGTGAGCTGCTGCAGCAGCAGTGTTGAAGTGTGGTGGTGACACTGACACCCACGTGTCACATCTGTGCAGATGAGAAGCAGGTTTGAGTGTCTGGATGGTACAGGAGCCTCACTGAGGCAGCACAGGAATGTGTGAGTTCCTAGGGACTGAAAGTTGAGACTTTGCCCAAATTTCAGGTTGTCTATAGTTACTACTTTTCTTTGGGGAAAGAGTTTTGTTAAATATTCTGTCTGTTTAAAAAGATGAGAAAAATAATTACAGCACTATTAGTAGCAATGGGGAACAAAGACAACAGACCCCTTTGTATGTCCCAAGAAGATCCGTTTATTTCCGAAAGTCTCTTTCTTTGTGTATCCAATGTGAACTAACGACACATATGCTCAAAGAAGTATTTTTAAATTGTTCTTTTTCACTTCATTGGTTGTGAGCTATAGTTCTTAAGATGATATTTAACCAAGGTGTTTGCTTCCATGGTTTTTTAATAGCTGAAAGTGAGGTATTTTTTACTTTGAAGTGAACTATCTTTCTAGAATGGTAAAAGTAAGAGCCTCCAATTTTTTTTCTGAGAACTGCATGTTGCAATGTTGGCACAATTTGGTTTTCATATATTGTATATTACTGGAACTGTCCATTTCTATTAAAGAAGTGGCTGTTACAAGTTACTAAAGTTCCCATTTTCTGCTGCTCTAGTTTGTCAACAAAATTTTCTGCTTCACTAAATCAAAATGTTATGCAGAATGACAGATGCAGTGCACTTTGTCAGAAATAAGTAGTCACTAAACATGGGAAAAGAACTTTATAGTGGAAAGTTTCATTAAAATATTGTTTGTAAACCAGAGCAGGTTGTTTATTCATGTTCATTTGCACTTAAGTTTTCTTTTTGCTTTCACTTATGTGTGTTTTCTTTGTTTTCTGCATTTCATTACATGTTTTCCACAACCCCTTTTTTCAAGGAACTAGAGAAGGAAATGAAATACACAGCAATAAGGAGCAGAGATGGGTAAATGGGTCTGTCCATGATCAGCAGTACAGTGGCTGTTCTGGGATTGTGGTCACTGCCTTGCATTTGCTGAACTCTGATCTGTATGAGGAATGAGTCTGGTCACAGATTTAAATTGTTTTATGTTTTATTTAAGACTAGCTGTACTTACCCAATTCAGTTGTTTTTTCTTTTCTTTTTATTCTAGGCTTCCTGCTCTGAATGTGTTTCTTTGCAGAAGGAATATTGCACTGTTTCACAAAGATTGGACCCTTCAGTAGAATTTGGAAAGATCTCTGCATATAAATCAAGAGCTTATTTTTCTTGAAGACTTCTGTGCAGCTTTTAAAGTTTTAATCACAATGAATTCAGGCTTATGGAGTCAAGAAAAAGCAAGTTCGTCCTACTGGGAAGAGCGGATCTTTTACTTGCTTCTCCAGGAATGCAGTGTCATAGACAAGCAGACTCAAAAGCTCTTGAAAGTGCCCAAAGGTAGCATTGGGCAGTTTTTTCAAGACCGTTCTTCTGTGGCACACTCCAGAAATATTCCATGTAAAGGCAAGAAACTGCAGATTGGATTAAAGATTCTGGAACAACCTCATGCAATCTTGTTTGTGGATGAGAAGGATGTTATAGAAATAAATGAAAAACTAGCAGAGTTGCTTCTGGCTATTACTAACTGTGAGGAAAGATACAGTTTGTTTAAAAGCAAAAGCAGGTTAGCTAAAGGCGTCCAGATAGATATTGGCTCACCTGTTAGAGTACAGCTGAGATCAGGGGATGAGAAATATCCTGGAGTTGTTCGCTTCAGAGGGCCCTTAATGCAAGAAAGGTCCCTAACAGGGATATACTTTGGAGTAGAATTGCTGGTAAGTTACTTGCTAAGGGGTAGTATCAGATATGCTTTATGAGGTGAGCTAAATAAGTCTTCACTATAAGGAGAAACTCCTAATAATTTTTTTTCTAGAAGCATAGTTACCCCTAAAAACTGTACCTTCATTCTCATAAATATTTTTATGTGAATGTGCCATATCACATCAGCCTTGTAATCTCCATGTTAAGTGAAGCTGGATGTGGTGCATGGGCTGGCAGAAAGACTTGAGCATACTCTGAGTCCTCTAGCCCAGAAAAATTTAATTCATAGAATCATGGAATGGTTTGGGTTGGAAGAGACCTTAAATATCATGTAGTCCCAAACCTCTTGCTATGGGCAGGGACACCTT
Organism: Corvus cornix cornix; assembly: GCF_000738735.6. Lineage (NCBI taxonomy): Eukaryota > Metazoa > Chordata > Aves > Passeriformes > Corvidae > Corvus > Corvus cornix. Next base: position 12,277,594 of record NC_046341.1, on the reverse strand, counting down.
CCACTAGACCAGGTTCCCCAGAGTTCCGTCCATCTTGGCCTTGAACACTGCCATGGATGGGGCATCCACAACTTCTCTGGGCAAAAATGCTTGCATCCCTATCATGGTGAATATCAGACTCTCAGATTTCTGTTGAGTGCTTTGTTTTCTGGTGTCAGGATACAGTCCATAAATGCAGGGTTGGATTTTAGGGCTGCTGTTTTTGTAGATTCCTAAAAGTCCAATGGCAACTAGTTAAAATAGAGAATGTACCTGTTGTATGCTCCTTGTGAGATACTTGTACAAAATTAATGGCAACCGTAAGCTATTGAACTCAGGAGAGTTCTCATCTTGTTGTAGGAGTATATTTTTCAAAGTACTCTTTAAACCTTTCCTGGACTCTTTGTAATTCCCACTGAGAACCTCAGGGAATATCAGGCCCAAGTGTTTCTGAAAATCATTTCACTTTATATGGCATATAAGTGGAATTTTTGAATGCTTAGCATTATGTCTAGTAAGAAGTAGTCTTGTCTTGATATGGCAAAAATTTGATGATTGAAGCAAAATTTGCACCTGAAGAGAACATGCTTCTCTGACTATAAAGGCTTCTGCCTGCGGCTACTCCCTAATCTAATGACATCTTGCTCTTTATTCTCCTGAGATAGACAGTTTGTGTATTTGCCACAGATGCTGACAACAGAATTCTCTCAATATAACGATAGTTCATCAGGCAAATTCTTAGTGCAGTTTGTCCAAAACACTGGATTGTGTTGCTGCTTTTTTTAGTAGTCTGTTTTTTCACAGAATACATGGTTTGGTTTTTTATCTTTTCTTTTTTTTTCCCTTCCTCTTCCTCCTCCGACACTTAGGAAGAAGGTCGCGGTCAGGGCTTTACTGATGGACAGTACCAAGGCAAGCAGCTTTTCAGATGTGATGAGGATTGTGGGGTTTTTGTTGCTTTGGACAAACTGGAGCTGGTGGAAGATGATGACAATGAACTGGAAAGTGACTATGCAGCTCCAGTTGACACAATGCAGGTAGAACTTCCTCCTCTGGAGATCAACTCCAGGGTTTCTCTGAAGATAGGAGAGAGTATAGAGTATGGGACAGTTATATTCTGTGATGTCTTACCAGGAAACGAAAGTTTAGGATACGTTGTTGGAGTGGACATGGTAAGAAAATAATCTGACTTTAATAACTTCTGCATGTGTGTTAGCTAGTGAATGACATGCACTTAGAAGAAGAAACATTATCCACAAGCTACTTCAGCGGAGGCTGACCTAAAATGGGAAATAAACACTGTGTTCAAAGATGCCCCTTGGTGGTAATTGTTTCTTGGCATCAGGTAAATGGTGTCCTATTTGATGCTAAACAGTTCAGGCAAAATACTCTGCTTACTCTGAGGAGCCTCCACTGAGCTACTTGCCATGTTAGGTGTCAGTCCTGAAGTCATGGAGTTGAGTGTTCGTCTTGTGAGACTGGCTTTGTTCTGCCTGTTAAAAAAGTAGGCTGGATGTCTTTTTCTTTTGTTAGCCGTTTTAAAAAGCTTTTTTTCATGTAACTGTTTTGTTTGACTTTGCTCTACCTTAAAAGTATGAGTTTCAAGTACAGAAGTTGATCTCTCAAGAAAATGTGAAGCTTGTCATTAAAAATTGTTTCTAGCAACATGAATTTTTTTTAAATAAGCAGCTTTTAAATTTTTGGTAGTTCAAGATTGTTCTGGTTTTATAGGTTAGATGCTTCCATTTTCTTGGTTGCAGCAGCTGTTCCATAACAATGCACTGGAGTTGTTCTAGCTTGTTTATCAGCAATGTTTTTTAGAAGAGAAATGCTTGTTAAAGTAGGAACTACTTCTCAAGAGAGCAGGTTTTAAGCTTTTGTCTTTAAAGGCTGTAATGTTTGCCTATTCTAAATAGAAAATTTGTTACAGGAAAAAGTAGATGTTGTCAAATCTTTCATTTTCCTACTTTTTATATTCCTAAAGACATATGTGTGTACTCAGTATGATGTAAATCTTCTTTTGGGATACATGTAATGTGTTTTTCTATTTTTAGGATAATCCGATTGGAAACTGGGATGGAAGATATAATGGAATACAGCTGTGCAGTTTTGCAAGTGTTGAAAGTACACTTCTTTTGCATATCAATGATGTTATTCCAGGTATGCCCTGCTTTCTTAGCCAGAAGGCAGACTTCGACAGCATCTAGGACATCCTCCACCTAGGCACAGTTATATAATTAAAACAGTACAGCAGAATTAATATCCTAAATTCACTTGAATTACCTTCTGTGTTATACTTCTCTTCAGTTTCACCCTCCTTTGGGTTACAGTCTCACTAGTAGAAAAGCTTTAATACTGAACACAATTCCTGTCAAATTGTATAGTATTTTTAATACTATGCAGTGTATAATATTCATGAATATGTGAGTGTCTGTAGTGGGAATCTTTTCTATGGACTGTTGTTCAGTTTACTCCAGGAGTTCAAGTATCTTGATCAGAAAGCTGTTCTTTCTTTGCTTGAAAGGTGTTGACAGTATTAGGTGTACATTCTGTGAATAAATACTTGGAAATGCCTGTCAAGACTGGAAAAATTCACTGAAGTAATTCACTGAATAGTGTTAATTTGTAACAACTACAGTACCCTGATTCCTTTTCTGAAGAAAAGAAAGTTTATATGAGACTTTTGTTTGGGCTCTGTCTCTAGGCAGGTTCTAATGACTGTAGACTGTGACTGTTGTTCTCACTCTTCAGTTTGACTGACTTTTCTTATGTCTGCCTCCTGCATGCTGGTTTAGTTGAGATGCATGTTTTTGCACAAAGTTTCTGCTCTTCTCTGGAGAATTCATGGGGACGTCTCCATTTTTTTGAAAAGAGCATTTATTGTAGATGTGTTGGTAGAATAAAAGCCTTAAAATTTCTTGCATCTGTTTCCCATAATGGAAATAGATACATATGTTGAAGGATGTAAAGTCAACCTATTTGATATGTTCAAGAAGTAATGGTAGACTTCAGAGTAAACAATTGCTGATGTGATAAAAGCAAATTGTATACATATAAAATGTTGGTTATGTGCCAAACAAGGCTTTGTTCCATTCAGTGTTAAAGCTTGTGATGGCAGACCTTTGTTCAGTTACATTCTGAGGTGAACTTTAGAAAAGGGAAGCTAATACTCTCTTCATGTACCATGTCTTAGAGACTGTGTCACAGGACAGGAGACCTCCCAAGCTTGCCTATACCTCAAGAAGTGGTGACAAAAGCTCGTTCAATCATAGTAAGCCAAAGGCTATAGGTACGTATGGCAAGGGATTTTCTTTAGTTATGTAAGATTACAAAATTTTGTTGCTTGCAAAAAAAAAAGTCTTTTTATCAGTTGATTTATTATTTCAGTTATGTGTCAAGTTCATAGAATCATCAAGGTGGGCGGAGACCTTTAAGATCAAGTGCAACTGTAGTTAAAAGTTAAATTTCTGTGAAGTAGAGTGTTAGTATGAATTTATTTAATCATTATAAAGATAGTAGACAGTTTAAGTTAAGATTGCTCAAACTGCCTTCATTTTCATGAAAAAGAGTTTGAGGTTTAGCAAAAATTCAAGACTGTATTACCTAGTTGTCTAGTATCACCGGGTCAGGGCTGCCTTCCGTTTCTCTGGAAGTGTGGTGTGTGTTTATTGTTTCGTTTTGGTTTGGTTTTTAGTATATATAGTTTGCTGTTGTCTTCTTGCAGAACAAGGAACTTCAAAATTTTTAGCCCCGGAGCAGATCTACTTAATAGTGCCTGTATTAATTTTGCTGTGATTCAAAACCAGAATTGAATTCCTGAAATATAAACTTCCTTGACTCTGTTTTTGTCCAGCTCTGAAAATCCTCCCAGGAAAAAAAACCCAAAATTGAAAGAGAAACAATTTATCCTTTTTTTTTTTTTTTTTTTTCCTAAAGGCAAAAATCAAAATTCTGTGTCTACATTGGATAGTAGAATACTCATGATAGTATATTCTGTAAGTTGTCATTTTACTTGGCATTGGATGCTGGCAGAGATGATCTTCACTGTGGTAACTGTGGTTATATGTTGGCACAAGTTATAGAATTGAAAGTAGATCAGTAATTTATTTGCCTACTGTGAAATTTCAGTGCTTTAGAACCAAAACCCACCTGCTGTAACTGTATTGCAAATACTTTCTTCTGTCCATAATTTATAGTCACGAAAAATTTGCTCTTGAGAGATATCTGCTGCCTTCTTTTAAGCTTGCTGACTTGAAATTTCAGCTTAGAGTGTATGTTGGTTTGGTGTAGACTTCTACCTTGTAAGCTTAGAACTGTGTTAGCCTTGATGGGAGGGTTTGCTCCTTTGTGGAAAGGCAGTTGTATATTCTTGAAAGTATAACAAATTTATACTATGAAATAAGAGTGTAAGTGACCTTTTGTAAATAGAGATTAATCTCTTCAATAAAATATGTGTTCTAGGATCTACCTCTGAACCTGGAAATAGAAGCAGATCTGAAGTCTTCTATACATTAAATGGCTCATCAGTTGACTCTCAGCCTCAAACAAAAACAAAACCCCCATGGTATATTGATGAAGGTAAAGAGAGAGGATAGTTTTTTATATATTTATTTTAGAAACCCCCAAAACAAAACTAGAGTACATTATGCTCTTCAAATAAAACAAGGATGAGATTAAATGTAAAACAGTTGGACTGTGTTGTCTTAGTGGAATACATACTACAGAAAAAGCATCTTGAAAGCCCTGTAAAATGTACTCTTGTCTTGGTGTGACCTGTGGTTTTATTCTGCATGTAGGAGATTACGTTCTTGGCAACTCATGTGCAGCTCTGTGGGAATGCACATGTCTCACAGGCAGAATAAAAGCTGAGGCTGGGATGGAAGACACGAAGATATTCCTTGTAGCTGAGTATACGGAGTAATTGCATTTCGCCTGTCTTTGTAGCTAATGTTACAGATCCAGGGGAACTGTAATATCTGCCATGCCAGCTAATCAGTCTGGAAGTGGGAGCAGGGAAGTTATCTAAGCATCCATGGGTTTTTTTCTGTATTTTTTTAAAAGTTACTTCTGTAAAATCTCCCTTTTGGTTTTTAAAAGTATGAGTGCACACACTTAAAGGATCAATATAGCTTGATTTGCTTCCAGACCTATTTTTTTCCTTTCCTGGTAAACTTTAGAAAAATGTGGCTAACTGGCTTCGTGACTGAAGGGGTAAATACTAAACTAATAATGTTAATTTGCAATGGAAACCTATAGCAGCAGTAGCCCCTAAATTCATTGAACCACAAAAGAAAATGGGTTAAAGTTATTCTTGGTTGTGTAACAGATGTCTTTTTTTTTTTAAACATTTTTTAAGACATTAACTTCATTTAATGAAATAGCATGGGGAGAACAGGTGAAGATGAAGATGCTTTTGTTCTGTGAATACCAACTGTGTATTAGAGACCCTTCCAGCTCAGGGTATTCTATGACTATGTAGAGAGATAAGACACAGAGTGCTTGTGCTGTTACATAGAGTTGTGATCTCTTTTATCAGGCACTGCACTGGTCATGACATATTTAATCCTTTATTCTTTATAGATACTGATAGATTCCTTGTATTAAAACCAAAGTCTGTTGTGATAGTCAGGGGAATAAGCACTCTTCCGTTTGCAAATAATATTTGCAAGCAATTATTTATGTTTCTATAAGCTCTGAACCGAAGAATTCCCTTAGTCACAACGACCAATGAGCTCTTCCTGGTTTTGTCCCTTACAGTAATAATCCTTGGAGCTGTTAGCTCATGTTCAAAGAAAGCCTCATGTGAGGAGGAAAAAAAAGATTTCAATCTAAACCTTCCTGTAGCTTCTAACATCTCCTTTCTCTGTGCTGTTCATTTCTGTTGCTTGTGGTAAAAGTGGTGGGACTGCAGCAGTGTCTGCTCAGTCAGTTCTGTGTCTCCAGTGTTGCCAAGTGACAAAAGTCTTCCTAAATGTCCCCAGGTGTTAGTGCTTCCCACCTGTTAAATCAGATGTGGCTGGTTTGATAGCCAAGTCTTTCCTTTTTTAATACAGGGAAAAAAAACCCCAACACTTAACTAACATCTTGGTTTTGATTTTAACAGCTGCTGAAGACCCTTCAAAATCACTTACTGATTCATCTTCTGGATTTGGGCATTCTTCACCACCACTGCAGCCACCTGTAACAAACTCTGTGTCTACAGAAAACAGATTTCACTCCCTCCCCTTTAGCTTGACAAAAACAACAAGTACTAATGGTACTATGGGACATAGTCCTCTCTCTTTATCTGTTCAGTCAGTCATGGGTGATGCGAATACTACAGCTACCCAGGAGAGTCCATCAACAGCAGGACCAATTGGAAACTCACATGGTCTTGAAGCAGGTTCCTTGGCAGAAGTTAAAGAAAATCCTCCTTTCTATGGAGTAATCCGCTGGATTGGCCAGCCCCCTGGAGTAAATGAAGTATTAGCAGGACTGGAACTGGTAAATATAATTCTAGTTCATATTAATGTTAATTACTAGTTTTCTTTATCAGAGCTGGTACCTGTATATGCTGCAAAAACAGCCAGTCTGGGGGATTTGCCCCAACAGGTTACCATGTGATCTCCTTAGCACTAAATTCTTTGATAAGCTCTGACTTTTGTGGCTGCCCTACACCTTACCCTGTTAATAGGCTCTGAGATGTCTTTGTATCACAATGGGCAATGGAATATGTAGGACTGATCACTTTCTTGCATTAAAGGAGTGTCCTTTGTTTACATTATGGAGATTGTAATTGAAAAATGAAATTTAAAGGTCCTTTGAAATGGAAATTTACATAAAATTCTCTAGCTGTAGTAGTCTTTGTTGAATATAATTTTTTGTTTGTTTGTTGTTTGCATATCAGCAAACAGGCAGTCAGAGTGATGACTGTCAGAGCCATAGGACTGGTTTTGATAATTGACAATAGTGATATTGTTGATTTGACAGCCATGTGCTTTATGTGTTTCTGTGGGCCCTTTGTAAGAAAAAAAAAGTACAGTTGCCTCAAACATTAATTGCTGTTGCGTACTGACATTTCCTCTGTGGCAGCTGCTGCCAAGGTTGTGATGGGGTATCGGTTAAATGAATGTATACACAATTAGGGAGAGGAGGTTCTTTATTTTGGGATAATACCCAATAAAATTTTACATGAAGCAGTATAAAATTTTGTAAAACACAAGCAAAATGAGAATGTGACTGGAATTCCAGCTGTTGTAAAAAAGTCCTGATCTTGTGGGTGTTTTGGGTGAAGTTGAAGCCACAGGCATTCTGAGACTGCTCCATAGGGTGTCATGCATTAACCTGAGTGCCACTCGTGCATTTCTGCATTAAAGCCTAGCCGTTGTTAGTAAGCAGGCAATATACCTTAAATCCTGTTCTTGAAGAGAACAGCTTGTTGTTGTTCACTCCTAGTTTGTGTTATCTCTCCTTGATGTACATTTTGTGTGTTTTGAAGTAGGCATTTTTCTTGTGCAGCCTAGTCACACTGAAATTGTTCACACTACCCCATGCTCAGTGATTTAAATTAAGTTGTAAAAAGTGCTCTTTCTAACTACAGAAGGAATCTGGACTAGGTTAAATTCACAGTCTCCCCTCCCACCTCTCCCACACTGCTTCTGATGGAATTCTTGTTTTATTTTGGATGGAGTGAAAGTTTAACCATGAAGAAAGAAACCTGCAACTCTTAATTTTCCTCAATAAATCCAGTTAAACAACACCTCAGTCGAGACTTTGGATACTAAATTCCAGAAAGAGTGTGCATCACGCTTCAGGGTAGCAGAAGGGTGAATTCTGGGTAGATACTTTATCAAATGTCTTACTGCAGAGTTGTAGAAGTAAGAAAAACAGTGAATTCTCACTTGAATTTTCAGGAAGATGAATGTGCAGGCTGTACGGATGGAACGTTTAAAGGAACTCGATACTTTACTTGTGCTCCAAAGAAAGCTCTTTTTGTTAAACTCAAAAGCTGCAGGCCAGATTCCAGGTTTGCCTCACTCCAGCCTGTTTCCAACCAGATCGAGCGCTGCAACTCTCTAGGTACTGACCTTCTGCTTATTTCTTGTTTATCAGCTGGGAACTGGCCAGGGCTTTGGTTTCATTCATTCCTGCAGTAAGTTCTTTGTATTGAACACTTGGAAATCTGTACAGGTATTACTTAATTGAGATTAATGAATAGAAGATCAGCCTGTACAGAATACAGTGATTCTTGAATTATTCTTTTATGCTTTAGAACAAGAAAATGTTAATATATTAAAAGAAATGTCATAAAATTATAGGATTTTTTTATGCTGTACACTTTTTACTTTAGAAGTTGTAAAACAATCTTGCCGAAAATGGTATGTACAACTCTAGCATTGTATGATTACATTATCAGAAATAAAGGCAGTTATTTTTCTATAATCCATAACATAAAATTATTTTATTCTCTAAATATTAACAAAGAAAAGCATGTATTTTTATGATGGAAGTTAGTGGTGAAAAACTCCTTTTGTTCCTTAACTTCGGGTATTTTAGATTTCTTGGGTCATGTTGTATTGCCTGGGACAACAGCAAAAAAAAGTGTCTGATACTTGTAAGATAGTTTGAACAGGGCATTTGTAATGAAAGGAGAACTTCATTCCTACTGGATAAAATTAATTCAGTGCTGCAGGCTTTCTGAAGCACTCTAGTGTGGAATGTAAGGCCTTCTTCACTCTCTGGAAGACAGTGAGTCTCAGCTATAATGCTATTCTAGTCCAGAGAAGGAATGCTTACACTAAGGCAGCAGCTTAGCTATAAAACATTAATAGGAAAATCTCAAGGGGGATAAAATTTGAGGCTTTAAAGTGTCTTTTGAAAAAAAAAATTTCAGCCTTTGGAGGTTACTTAAGTGAAGTTGTAGAAGAAAACACTCCTCCAAAAATGGAAAAAGAAGGTTTAGAGACAATGATTGGAAAGAAGAAAGGTATCCAGGGTCATTACAACTCCTGTTACTTAGACTCCACCTTATTCTGGTAAGTTCATAATTTGTATAGTGGCATCCCATGCTAGAAATGCAGCACCTGTGATCTTTGCTTGAGTGACTGTCTGTGTGTATTGCTGTGCAGCTCCCAGTGTCCTGTGCTGCAGTCGCTGTGCTCTCCCAGTGCAAGCAATGAAGTGCTGGTCATGTCCAAGCTGGACTAGCCCTTATGGATCTGCTTGTTTAGACTAAGGGAGTCCCTGGCCTGTAAATGGTTGAAGAATAAGGAGAGCACAGGCCAGGAGGTGGAGGGAGGGAAATGCCTCTTACAGCTTCTTTGAGGAACCCTGCCTGGGCAACTGGTTCTGTACTTTGCAGAAAGGATACGGGGTTGGAGTGGACTTTGCTATTTAGTGCAGCTGTGTCCCCTGTCCATAATTGTCTCCTTTTGAGTTTGTTTAGTTAATTCTTCTGTGGCTTTGCTTGGTTTGTCTTATGTTGCTCAGGCATCTAAAATGGTCAAAACAACCTTCCTTTTCCTTTTTTCTTTGTAGCCTGTTTTCTTTTAGCTCTGTTTTGGACACTGTGCTACTCAGACCTAAAGAAATGAATGATGTAGAGTATTATAGTGAGACTCAGGAGCTGCTGCGGACAGAGATTGTGAATCCTCTGAGAATGTAAGTAAAGACAAGAACTGGTCTCTAGTCTAACGTGAGTTAGAGAGATCCTGCAGTGTTTGCATTCCTACTGCAAATCTGAGAAATTTGGCTATCTTCTGCTACTCAGTGTACTTTTTTTAGTATTTTTACTTTTCCTTCATGGCAAATTTATTCAGTGATAACTGGAAATAGTTATTCATTGTTTAGTGATAAAATGTTTTCACTAATTTCTTATTTGCAAATGGATCAGCACAAAACCATTGTAAAATTTGTACAAAAACGAATACAAAAGTATTGATAAATACAAGTTACGTTTTCTCAGAGCATTCATATTTACATATTTTTAATGGTGTTGTACTTGGTAAGAAAATTATTTGGGTTATCTTATATGGAGTTTCACAGTTCAGTAAATTTAGCAGTATTTTAGAAGTTTCATTACCTTTTACATGTGGTCTGTAAGTGACCAAAATGCTTTTAATAAAAGAACTTAATATGACCTTTGTAATTTCTTAGGCACAATGAGCAAAGGAGATGCAACAAAAATCTCAGTGTAAAGTTATTGTTCTTAAGCCTAATTTTTTTTCAAACAAGTGAATAATACAGTTGTAGTTCCAAAATTCTGTGGGCTGTCACTGAACAATTTATGTCAAAGTTTTTATTTGATTCCTGGAATAAAATGTTGGCCCCTGAAGCCTTGTTCTTGTCAGGGAGTGTGTGGTTTGTCTGGTGTGTTCCAGAGTGTGTGGAATAGGTAGGATAGCAGGATACACACTGAGTAGCAGAAATCTCAGGTGCCTGAGATGGCTGAATGTCTTACTGTCCTTTTACCATGCTTAAAACTTGAGAGGAAAGGACTAAATACTCAAAGCCTCAGCTTCTTAGGTCAGCAGTACAGCTCTGTGACTTTTTCTCAAATATTGAAATTTATTTTTTGTTAGCAACTCTGGCAGTGCTGTTTATTATGTGACATTCTGAAATGATGTATTAAGAGGTGCAAATTAGAGTGAAAACAAATCAAAAGTAATTGACTGACAAATCCGAAAACAGTTATCCTGGTAAGCTGATGATGAAAAATGCTCTTAAAGGTTATGAAAGAGCATTGAGCACTGCATTAAATTTATACTACATTAAGAAAACTGGGAGTCAGATTAAATATGAGAAATCAGTATGTAGGTTTGAAGAAATACTGTATACAGTTAAAGAAGGGTTTGAGAACCTGTATTTCAGTATTTAAGTGGTTGGTTGGTTTGGGGGTTTTTTGTACTTCTCTGACTTGATCACAAACTAGCTCATAGCTTATTAAACCCATTTATCTTAGATATGGATATGTATGTGCTACAAAAATAATGAAACTGAGGAAAATACTTGAAAAAGTTGAGGCTGCATCAGGATTCACTTCAGAGGAAAAAGGTAATGGGGGAGGCTTGCCTTGCTTGGAGACTTATAAGACTCTAATATGAAGGAACTGAGGAACCTTAGTATATAATTATACCAGAACAAAACACCCAAATATTTTGCTGTGGCTGTAGTGTCTCTACCACAGATCTGAGGGACCATTGGCTCCTAGAAAGGTCTTTTCTGCTTCCTCAGGTATGTAAAGAACCTTATCTGAACAATTTGTGCAGTCTTCCACTGCCTGGATTTCTTCTAGTGCCTTCCTGTGCCTCTGTAACTCTCTTCTAGCAGTTGGTGGAGAAGACTGTGATAAGGCTGGGGTGTTTGTCCTCTTTCACAATGTCACTTTGGTCCCCGAGGAATAAACTTTTGCACTACAACATTTCATTGTTACAATGGTTATGTAGTATTTTAAGGAACAAAATGTCCCAATCATATTAGAAAAATCAGTTCCCAACTTTTTGATCTTCTGCTCCATATATTGATTAATTAGCATTGTATTATGTAGCTGTTTTGCTTTTATTCAGGAGAATACTACTTTCTTTGTAAATACTGAATGCTGGAACCACTATTTACTGCAGTTAGTGGCAGGGAGAGAAATACACCAGCAAACTGTGATGGGGGAGAACAGCCCTCTGGGAAGCTGCTGTTGGCTGCATTCTTGATTAGAGAACTCAGTCTCTAGTTTAGATGAACTTGGGACTGTTGTGTAGTTTTTGTGTTACTGTCACTGCTCCTCACTGGCTCTCTGCAGATTCATTGTTTCCTTTTGAAAGCTTTTCTTTCTCCTGGAAAGGTTGTGTGATGCCAGATGATTCCTCTGAAATACAAAGCATCTTTTTTAACTTTATGGGAAAGCTTTGTTGCCCTGTTGAGCCTGTACCTTCTATTAGGGCCATTTAACACTAAAAGAACAAATAGAGGTTTGTTATGAAAATGTTCATAGTTTGTCATAATCTTATTGTGGTAATAAAGCTGTAAAAACTAACTGTTACTAATTTTCTATGAAAATTTTGAAAATCTTCACTTTAAATGAGTCTTGAATAATGTATCTGGTTTTGCATGTTAACAAAACTTTTTTCTCTCCTCCCTCCAGATCCAGAAGAATTTTTGAATATTTTATTCCACCATATCCTAAGAGTTGAGCCACTATTGAAAATAAGGTGAATCTTTTTTCTTTGGCCTTCAAGGGTTTTGTCGTGTCTGTGCCATACAGAGAACAAAACTTATCTTCCACCATTCAGCTTTTAGCACCAGTCTATGTGTATTGTGCACATACCTGAACTTGTCAAGGAAAATTCAGAAGTCTCATTTCTTCTTAGAAGGCTTAAGATTAGTAGTGGTAACACTGAGCATCATGCTCTTAGAGTCCTCTCAACACCTGAGTACTCTAAAAAGCAACATTGGCTTAAATGCTGGCTGGGATGGGAGGAGGTTACAGTTCATAGCAAATCTGATGAAAGCTCCCAGGAATTTCATCCCAGGAACTTTTGATGCTGAGATGAAACAGTTCCTACCTAACTGTTTTCATTTGCTGTTAGAGGCTAGTTAGTCCTATATGCTTTTTCTCTATAGTAGCAAAAACCATTTCTTCAACCTGAGCACAGTCTTCTATATCCTTTCTTTTGTACTTCCAGATCTCCTCCCAAATATATCAGATTTATGTTTATTTAACAGAAATATTATCTGAAAAACATTGGTACTTGATACTTGACTATGTTTTGAACATCTGACCTCAAAACATGCTTAAATTGGTAGCTTAATCCTGTGTCCCTCTCCCTGTCCATACGAAATGTGTTGTGATTTTGTGGTTCTTTTTTTTTGAACGGGATAATTGGTTTGTGGTAGGGGTGTGTGTGTGTGTTTAGTGGAAAGGGTGGGTTTTTTGTGTTCTTTTTTTTTTTGCTGGTGCTTTTGTTTGGTTTTTTGTTTTGTTTTTTTGTTTGTTTTCTGGTGAGGATGAAGATGTTTCTCCAGACTATTTACTATGGCTTGCATTGGCAGTTTGTGGTAACCTGCCTCAGAGTTTGCCTAGGTCTGGAAGGAGTATTAACAATTAGAGCTGGACAGCCTTGAATCTGGATTATCCTTTTGGAGAATTCTCTGCTAACTATAGAGCAAGTCTAGCAACATTAGCCATCTGTGTGAGACTTCCACTGCAGGAAGCAGTGTAAATATCGCCCTGATTTAGAGGAAATGTTTCATTAAACCCATCATACTGAAGATAATTATTGTTGTTTCATTTGATATTTTATTACTGAAACTCCTAATTGTCTCTTCAATGAAAGCTGCTTTATTGTCTTGGAGTTTTTGATGCAGATGCTTAGGAAGTATGTGTCAGTTGGTAGTTCAGCCATGCATAGCCATATGTTTTTAAAACATGCTCTGAAACTCACACTGATTTTTTTTTTTTTTTCTTTAAATTTTTTCCATAATCAGTCCACATTTAATACTTGACTGCCTGGTACTTAGTCATTGGGGGCAGGAGGCTGTGTTCTGTTTGGCTTTGTTGTTTGTTTGGGGTTTTTTAAAGCACAATATATTTCAACGAAGAGGGAACGTTTTGTAGACTATTTTCATGTAGATGTTATTTTCCTAGTAAGATACTCGCTACTACCGTAGAGCTTCAGAATCTGTTGGTTTTTCTTTTCTTTAAATCTGTTTTTAGATCAGCAGGTCAGAAAGTACAAGACTGTTACTTCTATCAAATTTTTATGGACAAAAATGAGAAAGTTGGAGTCCCAACAATTCAGCAGTTACTAGAGTGGTCATTCATCAACAGCAACTTGAAGTTTGCAGAGGTTGGTGACAGCTGTTGCCTTGTTAGAAGTGATCATACCTAAATATCCGTCCATTCAGCAATGGGACAAAAGTAGGATTTGGTGTAAAAACATGCAGACATGGTGGAATTGGGAATATTGTGTCAGTGATCTGAATGCCTACATAGCAAAAATATTTTAAGGTTCACTTAATGACATGTATTCTTTGGCTGAACAGATGAAAATGATTTAGGTAAAGAATTACTAAAAGAAAACTTCTTAACTGCTGCCAGTAAGTTGTTTTAAGGACTAATACTTTTAGATACCTCTGTCAGTGGGCTGTGAGTTGAAATAACATGAATATATTTATAACATTAGAAGAATGTCTATAAACTTAGATAATTATTTATCTCAAGTTCATGACATTATATTCTGGTATTTTACTTAGGCACCCTCTTGCCTGATTATCCAGATGCCCCGGTTTGGAAAAGACTTCAAAATGTTCAATAAAATTTTTCCATCCTTGGAATTAAATATAACAGACTTACTTGAAGACAGTAAGTATGTAACATTACATTGTATACTGAAAGGGAGTTGCTGAGAGTGCCTAACACAGTGAAAGTACTAATGGTACTTCTGGTGGGGTTTTTTTGGGTTGTTTTTCTATTAGATATTTACCAAGTTAGTGTGAGATGCTCAGGGTGAGAAGTTTACTGGCTAGAAGGCTTTTTTCCCTTACGTCAATTAGAAGCTCTAATACAGAAGAATGTATAAAATACAATTTCCTTGATTGTGTTCATTTAAGTCTTGAGTGGTGGTACAGCTGAAGTTATTTCAGGAGGGTGTTTTTAAAATTGAGTTATTAGCAGCAAAGCAGTTCATTAATATGGCTGTTCATTTGGTTATCAGACTAGAAGGGAACCTGAGATGAAGATGTGCAGCTGTGGCATATTGCGACTGCATTTTTCAACCATAATTGTATCACTTCTTTTTGTGACCTAAGTTTCTGACATTGATCATCCACTGAATTTTTCATTGCATTACCAAAGGAAGGACACCTAGTTTTAAAATTGAGATTAGAATTAATAAGACTGCCAAAATTCATTAGAGTAATAATTTCTGAAGTTGTCATGGCCTTTTTTTTTCACTGTCTTGGCCATTAGCTTATGCTTTTTTCTTTTTTTTTTTTTTTTTTTTTTTTTTTTTGGTGGTGTTGATAGCCATAGGGGCTAAGCAAGCTCTACCAATATGATAAGAGAGAGCTAACATGATTTAAAAGCCTGGTTTTGCTTTTGTTTTTGCACTTGATTTTTATCATCTTGTTTTGCAACTTACCAGTGTAAATGTTTTTCTCTTAATGCACATTGCACCAAAGAGAAGTTAAATAGAGTGGTACGTTTCTGCTTTGATTAGCAATCTCATTTTAACTTTTTGTAAATGTAGTGTCTTTCTCCATTTCAAATAATAGTTCTGCATTTTTGTATTCATTTTCTTAAAAAAAAAGCCTCCCCAGCCTGGAGACTAATGCCTTTCTTGCAAATGCAGCTCCCCGGCAGTGCCGCATCTGCGGAGGGCTCGCTATGTACGAGTGCAGGGAGTGTTATGAAGACACTGATATTTCTGCTGGCAAAATCAAGCAGTTCTGCAAAACATGCAATACACAAGTAAGTGCTTGTCTTTGTTATTCTCATGGGTTTAACCCAAAACTATTAATGCTGTAATAATTGAAAGAAAGGTAGAAGAGCACAGTGAGACTTCCTCACCAGCTGCCACCCACCAAGTGAAGTGTCTCCTTTGGTGACAGATCAGGAACTCCTGCCTGTTTATCAACATGGCAACTGCCAAATCCAGGACTGGACACAGTGGAGAAATAGTAATCATGTGCTTTAAATCCCAATTTTATGTACATGCTACCTTGGTAGACTTGATTAATTCATGACAGAAATGCTTAAGTTTGCTGTTTGGAAATTGCGTGAAGATGTCACTTATGGCTTGTTTTCCAATCTGAGCTTAGTAGGAAATCGTTGCATTAAACCTGACCTCCCTTCTAACCTTAGATTTGAATTTTCTGGGCAATATTGAACTACACTGGTGGGGAAAAATAGATGAAACATTTAGTCAGCTACTGTTACTGCAGTTCCTTCTCTAATGCCATTAATCTTCTGTTCAGCAGTAATGTTTTTTCTAGCCTTGTCTGCCACTGAAACAAATAATCTTATGGGGTGTTTTTTCTTTTCTGAAATATCACTTCAATTGTAGGTTCATCTTCATCCCAAGAGACAGAGTCATAAATTCAATCCGTTGTCACTTCCTAAGGATCTGCCAGACTGGGACTGGCGGCACGGCTGCATCCCCTCGCAGAAGATGGAGCTGTTTGCAGTTCTGTGCATTGAGACCAGCCACTATGTAGCCTTTGTGAAGTACGGCAGGGACGACTCCGCCTGGCTCTTCTTCGACAGCATGGCAGATCGGGATGGTAACCTCTCATTTAGTCTCTTCATTTCCTCTTACTTGTTTGTATATGTATTTTAGATTTCAGTGACTATTTCTTGACGTTTTGGGTTATTAGTATCATTTAACTTGATGTACGTGATGCTGGGATACTGATCTTGACTCAGCCTTACCTCAGCACATTGATTTTGTGGCAGCTGCTGATTTGCATATTCTGAGTTTCACCTAAATTGGATACCTTAGTAAGCAGATGGTGTAGAAGTAACTGCAGAAGTTTTCTTGCAGGACTGCTTATACATTTTTCTATGCTTTGCAAATTTGGCAGAGAGAATTAATTTTAAAGAATCAAGTTCAGGAATGTACTTTCAATTTGTATTTAACAGGAAGTATGTGATTATCAGTCAGCATGCAAATTTTTTTATTGCTTTTTCTTAAATGATTTACGGTAAATGCCTTTACAATAAAGGAAATAGTCACACATTACAACATCTATGCTATTCCTTTGAATCCCTTTAGAGTTATCAGTGGAAAATTGTTATCCTGTAATAATACAAATGTCATTAAAACAAGTGTTTTCTTAGATACTGCTATTTAAACAGATCCCATTTAAATATGGACTCTCAATTCTGGTGCCTGAGAAAAACAGTAACAGATGAAGTGTCAGACATATAGTAACGATTTTTGCATGAAGTATTCTTGAACCCCTCTGTTACAGTGTGAGTTGGAAGGGAGAAAAGAATCTTGCCTCTTGTTGAAAATGAAATTGCTACAGAATTAGAGTCACTTTCTTAGAACAGCCAGAAGACAATCAAGCTTTGTTTCAGACTCCTTGAAATATGTATGACTGAAGTTTGTAAAGAACCACTTTATTTCAGGAATTTAGATCACATGAGATGCTGGAAATATCTCCTGTTGATCTTAGGGGGGTTTTTTGTATTGCAAATATTTTTCTTCAGCTTTTCTTCATAAGCTAAAAATATCGGCTGGGAACAGCAGAATATCCATACCTGTGTTGTTTGAATTTGCTCATTTTTATGTGGAAGATGGCCAGGAGCAAACCCTGCCTTAGTGTTGCAAGTCAGGTGCAGACACGGTTTGTAAATTCATCAGCTGCTACCAATTGTCTTGTTATTAACAAATTCAGTGCATGTGAGGTGGTTTATGTATTCAGGTCACTCTCCTAAAGTCATACAAAATTTTTAGTGTTAATGAAAACCCAAAGTTCTCCCCGGCTTTGTGTGGTGCTTGTGTGGGTGTGGTTTGTTGGTAAATACTACACTATTCTGACTCTAGTTGTGATTTCTTGAACAATACACATTTCATAGATGTTTACCCTGCAGCAGTCCAGTGTGGCATATTTTAGAAGGCGTTTTCAAGAACTGGTGATGCTGTCATAATAAAAGTACATTATAAAGAGCAAACACATGTAGATGCTCTCCTAATCTGTTTCTTCTTCTTTCCTTATGGTTCAAAAGGAGGTCAGAATGGCTTTAACATTCCACAAGTCACCCCGTGTCCAGAAGTTGGTGAATACCTGAAGATGTCTCTAGAAGAATTGCACTCACTGGATTCCAGAAAAATCCAAGGTTGTGCACGAAGACTGCTTTGTGATGCTTACATGTGCATGTATCAAAGTCCAACGATGAGTTTATACAAATGATCCAGGATCTCTGCAGAACTGAAGAGACAGTTCAGAGTTACCCACTCTTAGGTTTGCTGCAGTTTTGAGTAGTTCAATGCAACCGTTGCTGGCAATGGAAGAAGTTGACTATGACATCAAGAGGATTTACTGTTCCAAAAACTACATATGGAGTTCTGTCACTGAAGTATTTAAGCATTTTGCACTCTAGGAAGTGTGCTTGCGTGTGTTTGTTTTATAAACAAAGTTAAGTTACTAAAACTTAAAAGCTTTAAGTGCATTGATGATACACAGGCATTTTTGAAGTGTTAAAGGTGAAATTATATGAGGAGAAATCTCCTTATCCATTGGGAATGTAAGGATACAGTGTTCTAGTTCAGTGCTTTTCTGTGGACAGGGATTCTCATGTGTTTCTCTACACCCACCCTGTCTCCTCACCCTTGATCTTTTTAACGCAGTAGATTCTCTCTGAAAGAGAGAATAACTTCAGTTTAATAAGATAAATTTTAGACTGCTCATTGCATATTATGTTATCTACTACATTCTTTTCAGTTCCAAAAATTAACATTCATTTAAAGATCTGAATCACTGTCTTGCAAAAATCAAGCACACAGACTTGCTGTGTTGTTAAGTTGCAATTTTTGGAGGGGAAAGAGAGGAAAAGAAGAGGGCATTAAGGGGACGCTTAATTGCTAAAATATAAAATTAGCAATGAAAGTTAACAGATGGCTTTTTCTAAGTGTCTATTTTTAAAGAAACAAAGCAGTCTGGAACAGAACAGCAACTGTACACAAATGATTCCAGGACAAAACAATAAAATTCATGGATTGCCTCAGGGAATGTTACTGAAGTGAATTCTAGTCCTTGGTAAACAAAACTGACTTTTCTACAGTACATTAAGCTACTGCCTGGGAATATGTTATACATCTGACTCTTCATTTCAGGATTAGTAATATTAAAAAGAGAATATTAAAAATCTCTGCCTGGAAAGATGAAACTATAAATAAAGGTAGATCAGAGTTTTACTGTATACCAAGTACCTGATGAAAACTAACTTGAAAAGCTGCAAAACCTGTGTTAATGTAAAATACTATACTTTGAAGTCTGTTGGTTCCTGTTTGCAATGAAATACTGTTGTTTTAGTTGCCTTTTAGCTACTTCTGTCTACACTGACTAGCAAACATGCAACTATATATATACAGTAACATCTGGTCGTACAAATTGCATATATATGAACTGTACATTTTCAACTCTTAAAATGTTTTATATGGAAACTTCCTTTTTGGGATGAAGTCTATAGAAGGGAAGAGATAACAAAATACAACAGAGGAAAAGCCACGTGAAAAAGCCACTGTTTTAGAGGCAATGGAGACTGATCCCTTATTGTAGAAAATGTGGTTACTTTGTTTTTCTTGGAAAACCTAGACTCTTTCTTTGGGACACGCTCTACCGTAGAATGGTAGTAGAGAGAGGTTTGAAAACTGCTTGAAGGACTAATCTGTGTAAAGCAGGGGGTGCTGAGGGGGTTGATCTGTTCCATTAGCCTTTGCATGAAGTGTGCTCTAATCTTTCACTCAAGAGTGAAAGGTTGTTAGAAGTGTCACTGTTGCTTTTGCCTCCAAGAGTCTCCTGGCTTTCATGTTCCCTTGCCTTATTTATCCTGTCTGTGCTCCTTGGCAAAACTCTTTTGTTTCAGTACTACCCTAAGCTCTTGACCTCTTTCTCTCCTGAAAAACTTCAGTGAGGTTTTAGGTGATGGATTCTATAACCATCTGTCAATGGATTGGTTATTGTCCATGGGCATTTCCTCAGCTGCATCCACCCTGCTTTGGGCAGCAGCTCAGCTGTGTTGACAAAGATGCCACCAAAGCATCTTGTAGGTAACGAGAGTAGGGGCAGCCTGTGTTCATTCCCATGGGCTGGAGCCCACTGGGCAATCTGAGCAGCAGGTTTGGTAGCCCACCCTTGGCTGTGTATTGAAGAGGAGGATTGGCTGCAGCATCCATGTTCCTCAAGTGATGTTTTTAGAGCCCTGTTTGCAAAGCAAATGCTGAGGGGCCTTGCCAAGAAAGACAATAGTAATAGAATAGACTCAACTTGCTCTGCAAGGTTTGATCCTTTTAGCCCCAGGCCCACTGTGTCCCAACCTGGAAGGAGGTGCAAGCAGTGTCCCCTTTGAACGAGGAGCAAACACAGGCCCAAGCACAAACCTGTACCCATAAGACCAGTCTGCATGTGTGGATTCTTTCTCTTCCCTAGCCCTAGATTTATTTTTGACTTTCCCCAATGTATTAATTTCATGTCTTCCACTGGTGTCATCTTTCCAACCCTCCCAGCCTCATTACATATAGTTACCTCTTGCTGCCTGAGCTTGGAGAACAGTCTTGGACCTGCTATGGCCAGAGGAGAGAATTGGAATTGGCAGCCATATTAAAGTTTCCTAGGTGAATTATCTTGTAGCAAAATATCCACTCTTTTTTACTGGAATGTATCCAGCTTGTCAGGATACTCTTATTAGCAGAAATGAATTGATACAGATGGGTGTAAATGAGCTGCTTGGCTTCTTGCCTCCAATCTTCTGGCCTTTCAGTGGAAAAGGAAAAGAAGTGGGGACTCTTCCTGTGAGACATGTAGGGAGTATTCTTTACTGTGCACACTTCTTGGTGACAAATACTGTGTTTGGAAGGGCAGGCAGTGCTTTACAGCCTGCATTTTGTACTATAGATTACTGCCAAATGGTAAATAGTTTTGCAAGCAGTAGTGTATGATTACATGGTTGGTTAGTTGTTTACTGGTGAAGAGGGCAGAGATGTCTTCTGTAGCATGCAAAAAAAAATTAGTTTTGGCAATCAAGGAGTCTTCTTTTAATCTAAAATGTATTGCTGTGTGCTGTACTGCACAGCATTGGAGGTGATCTGGCAATGTAAATGAAATGTTAAGAAATAACCCCAATTTTATTTCCTTTCTCAGAAACAAGTATACAAACAGAAAAGTGATTTCACTGTGAAAGGAAACTTGTGAACTTATATGCATAACTTATATGCAAGGGTAAAAAAGGCAGACTTTTTTGTGTTTTTTTTAAGCCTTCAGCATATATTTGTAGGGGATTTGAATAAGCTATTTTGAAGCCTGCATTTTAAGCATTTACTGCTGTTAACGGTAATGCCCAAAGATTCCAGTGACTAAGCACCCAATGTTTATGTTGTTTGATGCATTTGGAAACCTCCCAATCAGTTCTTTTCTCTTCCTTGTTTTTATATGGCGAATGTCCCCCCAAATTAATAGCACTTAGATCATTGCTTCATGGTTTGGCTCATAAGTACTGCTAAACAATGGCCTTAACATGTGAGTAGGAAAATACATTGACAATGTGGTTCCTGACAGCCTGTAAAAATGTAAAGTTTCATAGGACATAAACTTTTGTAGCTGGGAAAAAACCTTCACCCCCTACAACTTGCCTGCTCTGCTAAACATTTTTAGAACTAGGGGTTCAAAATGGAACAAATCACTGTGCCACTAAATCCTTGCTTATTTTGAATATGGAGGGTAAAGAGAAGGTATTAGTTAAAGGTGATGCCTTACAGATTTACTCAAGCAAACAAAATCCTTCAAGAAAACCCCAACCAAACCCACCATAAGTTACATCAGGCTTGTCTTGGGCGGGGCAGATAATTGGAGGAAAAAATACAAAAAATATCTATGTTCAGTAAAGGTCTTTCTAATATGTGATACTGATTCTGTGCTCTTGAAAATTGTAATACTGTGTTGTACTGAACAGCCTATGAGATTCCCATTTTAAGCAAGTACTCTGTGTAACAAGAATTGCTCTTGCTCATAAATGGTTCATTTCAATGCACTTATTTTTCTTGTGCACTTTATACTGCACTGAGCTGGGCGTGGTCACCATGATCCCTGACAATTGCCTGTTCCATACAATACCAAGGCATCACCGTGCTGCACACCAGGCTGGTGTGGTTTCCCAACTGAGCTGGTGTAAAAAGCAGCTTGAAAGCTCTGTATTTTTACCACTGTAACAAAGCATGTTTTTATCTGTTCTTGATGTTTTGCTAAATAAACATCCCATGTTTTGTGCACAAATAGTCTCTTAAACTTACAAGGCTGTCTCCAAGAAGGCACTAGGGAAACAAACCATTTGATCAGGTTGCCCTCAACTAGCCTTAATTTATTTTTTTTTTCCAATGATAGGGCTGAATGAGCTGCTGCTGGAAAGGAATGTACTATGTGCTCTTTCTGTATTAATATTAATTAAAAATATTATTCTTATGGCTCTATTTGTTTCTTTGGGGCTTGGAAATTTGGGAGTTTCATAAAAAAGCATGAATACAGGGTGGACTAGCTTGTTTTGTGTACTTACCAGAGGATTTATGTTCATACATTTCTTTTAGTCCTTCCTTCACCTTTTCTAGGAAACTTAGGACTTGTTGTACTGTATAAAATCAAGTCTAAGAATACTACTTGTGTTTGACCAGTTAGCACCTGGTGCTGTAAGGGAAAACCACCGAAGAGTGATTATAGCTACCTGGAGTTTTCCTGGGGGGAAAATGATTTCATTTTTAAATGCTTAGTACGCCACCTTACTAACCCTAGTGAGCAGCTCCTCCTGGAATAATGCTGCAGCTCCTACTTCATGTGTGTTTTCTGTCTAGAGAAATTCTATCCAGTACTTCTAGGTTTACCTTTTTATTTATTTATTTTCCTGAGTATTTTTGTAATAATAAATAAATAAGAATAGATAAGAATAGTGAATAAAGTCCTACCTGGGTGTGCAAAAGGAATGCCGTTAATTTAAGTAATTTTAAAACCTTTATCTTACTGAAAATTCTTAAACACTTGTAAAAATAGATGCAGAAGTTCTGTTTAGGAGACGGCTGCTGTAAAGGGTCGGTTTGTGCTCTCGGCGGAGCTTTTCCCTGGCAGTAGGCTGGTGCTCGGGCTGCGCGCAGGCCGGGGCGGGGCCGATGCCGCCGGCCCGGCTGCGGCTCCGGCTGCGGCCACGCGGGGGCAGTGCCGGCCCCGGCTGCGCGCGGAGCGGGAGCGCCGCTCCTGTGTCCCCGCGCGGCCCCGCGGCTGAGGGCGCGGCTGGGTCCGGCTGCTCTGAGGCTGCCTGTGCCTCACCCAGCCAGCTGCACATAGAGCTCTCACACGTTTATGCATCTCGAGCCTGCTCCAAGCAGAAGGCAGGGGTGTGACTCCCTCCTGCTCGAGCCCACGGGCAGTCCGTGGGGCCGGAGCGGCCCAGGGCTGGGCTGGCAGTGTGACCCACGGCCCGAGGCCAGGCACGCTGGCCAGGTCCCACTGCACCACCTCTGGGCTCATCATGGAAGGCTGGATCCAAATGGTGCCCGTGTCGGAGTGATGAAAGCAGATACTGCTTGGGAGATGCAAAATGCCAAGGAAATCCGAGGGCAAATGCAGCACTCAGTGGAAGCTGATGAAAACTGTATCAACAACAGGAATTTTCACACCAAAAAGTTTCATGCTAAATGAAGTGTCACAGAAGGGAACCCAGGCACTCCATGAGAAGAGGTCCAGCCATGAGAGCTGGGCCTGGTGGTGTGGCTGCACCTCAGCCTCCCTCAGTCCCTGTCTTCCCTCCCGGCTCTCCAAGAGCAACCTGTTCCCAGCCAGCTCAGGAACCGTGCCCTGGAGGAATCCCACCGCCCCTGGGAGCTGGTGCAGGCTCCAGGTTGTAAAGACCAAAATAAAAGCACCACCCCCACCAAAAACCAACCTGCATTTTGCAGCCCTAACTGACAAGTTTTGCAGCTGGTTGATATGTGTATACAGAAATTTGATAGTGGTTATTGTTATTCATTAATAACTTTAATAAAATCATTAGTTTTAATTAATTGAAAAAAAAGAATCAGAGTTTTTCTGGGTCTAACTATTCCCTATATGTCTTAATAACTGAAAATGGAAATAATTCTCTGTGTGTATTTTCTATCTCTGACTCTCTGAGGCACCATTTGGTTGCTGGTGCTGTGCTGGGGCTGTGGGGCTGAGCTGCCCCGGCAGGAGCTGCCCACCCACACTGACAGCAAGGCAGGCCTGGCTTCACCACGTGCTCTGCAAACTTTCTACACCTTTAGCTTTATAATTTTTGACGAGTCTTTGCTTTCCATCCTCTTTGTCCTTCGTTTTTCAGCCGGTTCCCTGTTCCATGAAGCAAAGAGACATCTGGGAATGTAAGGATAATTGTACAGAAGTTACATAGTAATTTCTTTCTAAACAGTATATAAATTGGCTGGATTTGCCTTCACTTTGTAATGAGACCAGTTTGACTCTGCTAGTGCTTATGTGTGAAGATGTTATTCACTGGGTGACATCTCACATTCCACACTGCATGTTGGGGTATTTTTAACCATGCAAACTTCCCACCTATCAAAGTAATTTGCAAAGGTAATTTTGTTTCTACTCATCTATCACAATAAATCAATGAATAAATAAATTATAATGCAGCAATTAAATGTATAATGAGATGGGGAACAACTATTAATAAATGCAGAGCTAGTTGCCCAAAGGTGAACAGACTCCCCCTCTCTTCTTACAAATCAGGTAATGATCTTTCTATAACGGAGAAACAAGCAGCTGTTAAACATGTAAATGAAACCAAGGGATATATGAGTTCACACTATAATACTGTTCTTCAGCCCCTTTATTATTGTTACTTTATCGGTTCTTCTGTGACTTTTCCTCTGAATATTTAAAGACAGGGAGGGGATATGCAATTATGCTTAAACATCCTTCTGCCAAATGATTGACTGAATGAACTCATCCCTGTTGCTGAGGAAGGAATTGGCTCCCTTCAGCAACCTAACTGGTACAGGCTGAGTTTTACGCCAGCAGAGCTATTACAAAACCAGTGTTGATCTCCTGGATAATTCAAAAGAGAATGCCAAAATTTCATGAGGGATAGAGGTCCCTTTATAAAAACCCCCAACAAATTGGCATTATTAAACATCTAATCTAAACAAAACTATACAAGTAGGGTATAAACTAGTGTATCTTCTAATTTTAAATATGGCTGTGAATTGTAATATCACTGCTGCTCTCAGTATTTGATATTGCTATAAGGAAAAGCAGAATACAGTTTTCCCCCTGAAGTCTTGTTGCTGTAATAGGCATGCTTGGGGATGCTTCATGTTCCTTCAATTCCCACCTATCCTCAATATTTTTTTTCTCTTCAAAATTAATTGTCAGAGACTTACCGTTTCATTTAAACACCTTTACTTCTTTCTTCAATGGTGAATCCCTAGTCATTTTCCTCTGGCTCTTTCCTGAACGTGTGCTCGTGTTCTCTGTCTCTCTGTGCCACTTGCCGTGTTTGTGCTTTACCACCCGAGATCACATTATTCAAAAAACTTGTTTTCAAAGGAATGATTGATGCATTGGGGTTTGCCTCAGTCTATGCTCTCTGGCACACCATTAATGTGGGGCTGAGGAAGTACAGCATTGCCCAGAATACCAAGTTGTTTATCTAAAACTTTCTTATATTTAGAAGAGTACAGATTTCCCTCCCAGCGCCCCATACAGTCTGAGAATTTCAAGGGCAGCAGTTGGCAGAGAATTCAATGAAGCTACAGTGGTTGATTTATTGTAATAGGTGGCAGAAAACAGAATTATCTTAGCAAATTAGTTTGGCTGATAGGAAAGCTGGCCAGCAGATAAGGGGCACTGCTGATGCCTGACCTGACCTGCACATGCCTCTGATGGAGTTTCACCGATTTGCAGTTCTGGATGAGTCACTACACTGAGCAGAAAGTGCTCAGGAAGAGCAAACAAAGCAGGACATGGCCACGAGCTGCACGCAGTATGCTCCCTGGAAGCACTGTCCTTGACACTGTCCAGCTGCCCTGCAGTTTCTGGGTAAGGTGAGAAACACTATCTGATCCATTCATCATTTTATACAATTCAGACATTCAGGAAGAGGTTGTTTCACAGAAAAAGCTGGACAAGTTTTTCAACTGCATATTGCAGTCACTGAAGTTCAACTGTATTTATCAACCCCAGTGAAGTGATTTCTTTGGCTTTCCACTGCTGGACCTCTCTGGCTCTTTAAAGCCCAGCAGGAGCTGGATGAGGGGACCTGTGGCAGTCAGGTGACCCATGGAGATTTATTAAAAGCTCATAGTCTTATATGGGTCTTGCCTGCAGACAGAAACAAAAGTATTTAACTCTCCCCAAACACTGTGTACTCCCACTTTTCCTGTTTATACAGGAAAAATTAGAACTCTCAAAGCCTTGAATAAGTTCACAGTATATTCTATTTAGCACTGAATGAAGCTGTTTGTGCAGTAGGGCACAGAAGCTGTTTAAAACTGGGCAGAAAGAAAAGATACATGCAAATATAAAAAGCTCACATTTGAGAGGAGTTCAGTTTGGGAGTTGTCACTAACTGCACGCACACGTAACAAACTGTAACACACACGTGTGTTTGTGTGTTTGTGTCTGTGTGGTTGAGAAGCACAGTTGTCATAAAGGGAAGCAAGACCTTTCCTGCTGTATTTCATCTTGCTGGAGCTCCCTGGAGCAGGATGGTCAGGGTGGGAACCGTAGGACAAAGCCTTCAGGTGACATCGTTGGTGCATTGCTGTACAAGGTTCTCAGAAGATATTTTTTAAGCAGGCACTGGATGTGCCTTTGATTTTATGTTGGGCTGCTGAGGATAGCAAGAAGAATTTTTCGGTTTAAACTCTGACTTTGTCAGCAGACCCCAAAGGATCCTCCTCTGGAAACTGACAGTTTAAATATCTTTCATCCTGGGGAAGCAAGTGCTTCCCATGCCCTGGGAATTCGCTCAGAAGTGCTGAC
Organism: Corvus cornix cornix; assembly: GCF_000738735.6. Taxonomy (NCBI): domain Eukaryota; kingdom Metazoa; phylum Chordata; class Aves; order Passeriformes; family Corvidae; genus Corvus; species Corvus cornix. Next base: position 12,250,918 of record NC_046341.1, on the reverse strand, counting down.
TGGGATCTCACAGACAAAAATGTTGGAATTTAGTGGAGCAGTTGATTCTATGCCCCAAGTCCCCCATAAACTCAAAAGTGCAGAGTTGTGGAACACCTCATGGCAAGAGCAGGCTGAGAAATGTACACGGTGCCCTGGTCCCTGCAGGTGCAAAAAGGTACCAGTAGGTGCTAAAGCTTTGACCCCTGCGGGCCACCTGGATTAGCATATTCATCAGGGGTGTGCAGGAATGAGTTTTGCATTCTTGGTTAGTAGCATTCATCTTGTCTTTGCACAGGCTGGGAGCCCTGCTTGGCTCCTACAGCCAGAACCAGCAGCCGCCTCTTAGTTCTTGTGACAAGTGTGAGGAAATTAAATTATAAACATGGAGAAAAATAATATGCTAAACATTGGGGGCAGGGGGTGGGGAGAGAGGGACAGAATTGGACCCTTTCTACAAGGTAAGAACTCAGTGATAAATAGATCTGTGCATATTTCCCAGTCTCATTCCTCACTTGCCAAGTCTGATGCTATTTTCATTAGGCCATGTTACCATACATGTCATTTTATACAAAGGTGCAGTATATCACAACTGGAGGTTGAGGTGCTTGTAGTGAACACAAATGAGCTTGTAATGGTCCATCTGCTTTGATTTTATTTAGTGATCCCTCAAGGGCTGGGAGCTAGAGTGAGAATAACAATGCTTCAACCCATCTGCTATTGTAGTACCAGCTCCAGTTGAATTATCACATGTTCTGAGTGGCTGGCATATGCTGTGACATAAAGCCACAAGAAAGTGTTGCTCTCCAGCTGTTGTGTTGACAAATACTTTTCAGCCAGTCATTAAGTTCAGCTCAGTAACCAGGGGGAAACTGTAGCTAAAAGTTGATTATTATTTTATTTTATTTTAAGCATTAGAAATCACTAGTACAATATATTTTATTTAAAAATGTGTCACTAAGGGCACACATTGTATATGAGCTCTAACAATAAAAAATTCTCTGTGATGCCCATAAATTTATGTGTTACAGGATTGGATGGGCATCTCTGTAACTGACAGTGTAAATCTTAGTAATGAGGCTCTGGCTAACCTTGTTTAAGCAGCAGCACATCTCAGGATGTGTATGTATAAACTTGCTGGCCTGGCAGTGCTATGGGCCACGAACACGCCTGACCGTGGAAGGAACAACTCAGAAAGAGATTGTGATCTGAGGCCCCATGCAGGGATGGATAACTGGACTGGCTTTAAATTGAGCAGGAAAGTGAGGCAAGACCTCCACAGAGACAGGTACCTTGTGGGTGCAACAGGTTCAGATGGCTCATCCGGCACTGCCCCTCATCTGGGCTGCAAAGTCTCACTGCTAAAAGTGGCCACTAATTTGGCCTTTACTCCTTCTTCCACCCTTGGTGGCCTCCTGAAGAGCTCAGGTCACTCTGGGGGCACCCAATTTGTGCCTGCACAGAACGCTTGCTCCAGAGCAAGCCTTAGAAGAGTGTTTGTGGATCTCTACTGACGATAGTCAGATTGCCCCCTTCTCCTTCCTCTCTCCACCATGTCCTCTCAGGGCTGCTGGAATCCACCACTGTGCCTGGAAACAAAATAAAAGGCATTTCCCATAGGTTCAAAGGCTGATACACAGACAGATGTATGTTCCCTGCTCAGGCTGAGAGAACGTTCTCTCTTACTGCAGGTAACACACCCAAGGACAGCCCACACCTTTCGGGCACTGGCCACTGTCCAGTAGGCACACTTTCAATGAGAACAGAGACAATAAAATCTCTTCTTGATATTCCAAACCACTCTCCAGAATTTTCATCCCTAATCTAAGCCATCCCTGCTGCAGGTGATAGGTTTGGTGAGGGGTTACAACCAGAGGACCCTGAGGGATGGTGCCAAACCCCGAGTGCTGCCAGTGCCCCAGGAAGGCCAGGTGGGCTCACTGAGCTCTTGTGCCCTTCTGTTAACCATTGCACTGGGGAGGCAGTTCTTAAATAGGACTTACACTTCTATTTTCCCTCAGAAAAACAATGGGCACTGTTCATACTGAGGCATTTCAGTTCTAGAGGTTTGTATTTCCTATTGTACCCAAAGACCTGTGGGTGCCAGCTGTCACTGGTGCTGCCATTGTATCATGATCCCCTGGCTAGTGCAGGAATTGTTGATTACGTTGCCTTTTGAATCAGTTGATTGCCATGAATAATAGGCCAAAAAGGCTGTCAGCATTTTTGACTTTAACTATAACTATTACAATTAATTATGGGTTTAATTAGCATATATGCCTAGCAGTAGAGAATATAATACTTCATGGGTAACAGATGATCCTGCAGCTGTAGCATAAAGTGTGATACAGGTTGGGACACAGATAGTTATTAATAAATGGCTTCTATTGTTTGAGGTCCTTATTTATACAAATTAGCAGGCACGACATAATCAACCCAAACTGTATAATTTATAATAATTGATTTCATTTTGACTGACCACCAGTCGGCCTACTACATGCCCTCAGAAGAAAAATAGCCCTATTAGGATAAGTTTAATCCTAAACATAGCTAATGAATCCTATTACTTTAAGGTCATATTTGAAGCTTTTGTTAATTGTCAGAACCATTTAAAATTGATTAGAGTTAAATTAAATCAATGTAATGTTTAGAAAAACAATATTTCTAATGGATGAGGCCAAGCTGACCTCGAATAAACATATTTATCAACCGATTTCAGTGAATGAGAAGGCTAGCAGCTGGGCTCATAATTCATGATTGTCTATAATATGGGAAATGTCACTATCTAGGCCATTAATTATGTCAGGTAATAAATCTGTTGCTCACAGTTGAGCATTTGCCAGTTGGGGTAACAACCCCCTCAGCAAGGTTATGACGTTTAGAGACTCCTTTCTTGTTAAACCCACACTTTACAGCAGCAGAACAACTGCATGCAACTTTGGGTGGAATGAATGTGGTCTTTTCATAGCTGTCAATTACCTGACAACATGCCAGACTCTGATAACTTAGTATGGAATCATCATTTGAAACAACAAGGATGTTCTATGAGGAAAAAGTTTTGCTGCACTATGTAACTACATTTCCCAGGCTGGAGAGGTCAGCTGTTATTAATAGTTCCTTACAGACCAGCACTAAGTGACTGATTTCAGTAAATATATCCTGTGGCAAAATGTATAATGATAATAGAAATAACTGCTTTTCACAAGTTTGAGAGCGTGAGAAATTCAGAATGGATTAATATGAACTAGGGTACATGACCTATCCCAGGTAATGATGGGTACAGTTTAACACAACAGGATATAGGAAAAATGATACACAGAAGCAGGAGCAGTTTAAAGTTAATCATGCATTCATCAGCTTAGGAAAAGGTCTGGCATTATTGCAGACAAATGACAAAAAACACCTGCTCCCTGTTCAGTAGTTTGTCAAAAAAAAAAAAAAACCAACAAAAAAACCAACAAGGATAAACTCACTTTTAATAAAGAAAGGGTGAGAAAATAGCAAAAAAATGTCACAGTAGCAACCAGATGGAGAGGAATTCTCATTTTTATAGTATTATCACAGAAAAATATAACTAACGTAATATAATATTTCTACTGAAAAAGACCAGGATAAGTGATGAAAGGTTTACAAAATTAAAGAGAATCTGGAGCAGATGAAAAAGATTCCTGAAATATTTTGCGCTGCTTTACTTATTCCCTAGAACTGGCCTTTCCATGTTGGTACAAGATGCTGTGTTTTGTCACCCACTGAACTGACCCTGTGTTTGCAATCCTCTTCCTTGCAGGCTGCTCTGCTTTTGGAACATCAGCTGGATTTACAATTCAGGCTCAGCTGTAAGCTTGAACACTGAATTTGACCATTAGTACTAATAAATGGTCACATCCTGACAATATTAATCAAAAGTTAACACAGCATCTCAATCTCAGGTTTCGCACAGGTAAGGTATGAGGCGCTAGCAGGCACACACTGCACTTGCATGGACACCATCAGCAGTTGGACTTCATAAATTAGGTGTGTCTTCACTGAACCACATCGAATGGCTCTGAACAGCCACAAATATGTTGTGGATTGGCCTTTTTTTGCCTTCAGTGTATCAGCAGCTCCATGCAAAGCACTTGTGAAAATAAACATTAAATGCGAGTTGTAAACTTACATGTATTATGAACAACAGAAAAATAAAGGGGCCTTTCAGTCACAATATAAAAATAGTTTCCTATGAGGACAATAAAATACAGATGCTTTCTTGACTTCAAATCTCTGGCAGATACTTTGCTGACACTACTTGCAATTAAGCATTTAAATAGAAATTGGTTCCATTTGTGTGTAAATTAACAGCAGGTTAGGAAGAATATGAGAAAATCAAACACTCGGCTGTGAAACACTGCACTGGAGAGCTGCTTTAGGATATTAAGGCAATTTGTGTGTGTGTGTGTGTGGAGAAAGAATAAGAGACTATGTTTCTATGGGTGTATATAATGACTATTTCATTTCTTGGGTAAAGCCCTGTGTGTGTGTGTGTGTGTGTCCTTTCCTTTATGGCAAGGAAAATTGCTCTTCTAACCTGTCTTCAAAATGTAATAACTTTACTTGCAACCAACCACTGTAGACCTGGACTGGACTCTGAATTATTACTGTGAGTTGAAACATTTCTTTAACAAAACTGAGTCCTTTAATATCCCCCACCTCTGTTATTAGATGGACGAATGAATTTTACTTTGAACATAACATGTGGCATTGTCTGAAAATTGCCGGTATGAACTGAAGTTGGCAGGTATTTTCTTGCTCTCCTCGTCAGTGATTGCCATTTATTATATGTTGCACCTTTATCTGTCAAATACCGCAGAGCGCTATATTGATTTGTGTCTGCCGCAAAGCAAAGGTCACTTTGATCAACATACTACAAAACCAGAAAAAGTAGGGTTCTGACATTTCATTACCTGGGAAAAAAAGGACTAAAATAAATAAGAATATGTTTGAGAACAGAGCACTTCAATATCACAGTGTGCAGTAACTGTAATTAACAAAAGAACTGCTCTATTGAGGTTAAAGAGAAAAAAAAGAAGAAGGCAGGTTTTCTTCCAGTGACTGTTCTTTACATGACTGATTCTGTAACATTACAGCTGTGATCTTACTGAAGGGTTACATTCATTACAAATCAAATACGTTTTGCTTCTCAGATTCAGACTTTTAATGAGCAATAAAACTCTGGAACCATTTAAGGACTGGGGAAGATTTTATGAAACTTTTAACTTTGACTAAGAAACCCTAATCAAATTGGGGACTTTTAATGCTATACCCAGTTGAGGACATGGTCTCTACGTTAGGAATGCACAGTCTGAAGAGATAAATCACAGGAGAAAGAACTGGACCCACTGCAAAATTCTGTGTGCCCCAGGTCCACAAGGACTTAAAGGCTGAGCCAGAAATTAAGCCCATATCTTATCTCCGTTTTCTAATTCTAGTTCCCAAGAACTTGGTAATATTTAGGAACTAGCACACAAAATAATGATTTGGGAGGAAAGTGATGCTGCAGGTGATGTAGTCTTGTTATTTTCCTTCATGCCCAGTGTCTTTTGGGCATCCCCTACATACTGCTTCACTGGGGTCAGCAGACACTTCTTTGCATGGTGTAAATAAAATAGGACCAAATTTCTGTGGAAATTTTTCATTCTGGCAGAAACTGCTTTTGGGAATGTACTTTTCATTGTAGTTCCCCATCCCTTTCCCAGTAGATCCTGCAAAAACACCTTTCATTTTTCCACAAGGAACCTAATTTTCATAATAAACATAACAATATGGCAGTTTTGGGGTCTTTTTCCCCATGCAGCACCCTGATGCCCTCAAGATGGATCTGGTATTTCACATCCCTGGTCTTTCTAAACAGAGAAATGAATCTTACAAATGCTACTGCTCTACCTGAACACAGGTAACAAAGTGGCCAGGCTGCTTTCCCGTTATTACTGCTGGGAAGTTTTGTTTTTTTCTGGTTTCACAGTGTTCAGTTCTTCACCTGAAGCCACATTTGCATGGAAACCCAGCGAGCAGTGGCACCTCAGAGCTTTGCTGCACCTCCGAGCAGTAGGGTGCATATCACAGCTTGCACGGCATATGGCAGTGCTTATCATGTCAATAACAAAGTCTGAATAATGCAATTCTTGGTTGTAATTACCTTTTATTATTATCAAGGGTCATTCCTGGGCTCTTCATCCTTTCATCTCATGTGGAATTTTGGGCTTCCTTATTAATTAAATAGCCAGTGTGATTGAATTAGCCGATTAGCTCTGCCTGAAGGGATGAGCACTGATCCAAACAAAGGGCTTGATTCCACAAACTTGTTGCTGTGAGGGAGAGTCTTGCAGGGAGCTGGCTGCCAAGAGCGGGCTCCTAGGACTTGGCAAACCTGATCCCAGTTAATTTGCAATTATTAGAGCAGGTAAAAAATTCCATTTGGATACTTTCCTTCTAGGAAATAACTGTTCATCAAGCATGAAACTTTCCATGGGGATGTTTGATTTTATTAAAAATAATGTGTTTGAAAATAATCATGTTTCTGTATAGTGTTCTACTGCTACCATTTTTTTTCCAGAATCATATTGTAATTTTAGATTTGTAAAATTTGAAGTGAAAATGGCAACAAATCCTTTTAGCATTAAGAGAGGAGTCCTGACTGTTCCCACGTATTGGAAGAGTTTTGCTGTAAATTCCTGTATGGCAGAAAAGTCCCACTAATAAGAAGATTAGTCTCTGTCTCCAACAGTTGCTTCAACCAGACAATGTATGTTCCCTACTCCTAAAGCACAGATTAAAATCCCACATGGCAGCAGGGCTATGCATCTCTAAAGTATCTGTGGCTGAAAGGCACATTGGAAATGTATGCAAATGCAGCTCATCTCTATCCTGCTCCACTGTTCTCACTCCCTTTTTTCCTCCCTTTATCTTGACATGTTTACTATTTCTTCTACAGTGTGCTTCACTGAATAGCAGATCAAACTTCAAAGCAACTTTTAGTTTGAAATTTGTTTCCAAGCTCCTAAGCTATTCTTTTTCTGACAGCAGTGGATAAGAAATTGTCACTACCACTGGTGACATGTCATCGGGAGATACAGGAATAACAGATGGGCAGCACTGAGATAACAGGAAGTAACTTCTTAAAAGATTGTGTTGACATCACCAACTATGAGAGCAGAGGTAGAATGACCCCCAGAAGGGAATCCAATCCACTCAGGTCTTTCTGACTCACAGGAGCTTTTTCTTATTTATTTCCATTCACAGATCATGTTGGATCTAAAATTGTTTGAAGTTTTAAAGCAGCTATGTTAGAATTAATAGTAACTATTAATAGGGATTAAGAAAAGGATGAATGGATTTAGTCACTAACTTCAGTGTTTTAAATGATACTACTAAAATGATAAAATTATCATAAATGATAAAATGATTGCTGATGTTACTGGCGTAACAGAATGCCATTAATAAGAGTCAAGATTCCTTGATTGTAATGTGAGATCAATGGGTTATGACATTTTGATGACAGGCTGATGGATCTGACTTTCTAAATGAAAAATGATTGATTATGACTCCTCAAAAGTATGGCTCATTATCAGCATATCTAGGCAACTCTTGACACCCACTATACATAACACCTATTATGGAATGTCACAAGTCTTTGCTTTGGGTGCATGACCACGATTTCGGAGGAAATTAATTGTACTGCTTACTGCAAGATACTATAGCATATTGCATAAAACAAAACAGTGCCTGGTATCTACAAGGAAAGCAGCACAGAAACCAAGAAAAGCAGTGATTTTTTAGCCCTCAATGCATTTCATATCTAACAGATGGCCCACAAACCTGTAAGAAAACTGTACTTCCTGATGGCAGTAGGAAAATGATAAAAAGCACGACATGGGCTTCATATGCTGCATTTTATAAAAGTCTATGAATTTGTCTTCCAAACCAGGGATGACACAGAACCATAGGAAAACATATTTCTTAATCTGAGAGATGCATTAGTGCTAATTACATTTGAAAGTCCCCTGCTGTGCTGCACTTCATATTTTAAATTTTAAAAAGAAGTGTCAGTGTTTTATTTACAGTATGTTACAATGCAATTCAAAGTTTTGGTCTAGGGTGTAAATTCTATTGTGTAAAATAGTTGTACAGTGGATAACATGGATGCTGTCATGGAGAGTGTGTCAGATGCAGGAAATTGTTATGGTAATAAAATAATGCCTGAACTGTCCGGCCCAATGCCCCATCCTGTACTGAGAACCATTTTTGAAAGAAGTTGATATTACACAAGAAACTGCTAAATATAATTTTAAAAAGGTATATTAAAGGTGATATGTTAATCAGTGCAGGGTGTTTTCTTGTCTCCATCAGAATTCTTGGAAAAGATCTGGGCCACTGAAGGAAAATCAGTCAAAGCAGAAGTTTTTGCCTGCCTGACAGAGTTAAAACAGCAAATAGCCGGGAAGAGACAGATTTATCCAGGGAGATAGAGCACCCAGCTACCCTCTGCTATGAGCTTCTGAATCACTAGATGTAGATATGCAGGATTTCAAACAGGCATTTCAGACAGTTTCAAACCATCACATTTAAAATTATATTAAATTGGCTTGGGACACATCATAATGTATTGATTTTCCATCTAGAACACTAAGACATTAGACAATTACAAGTTCAAGAATATTACTAATTCTGCCAATTATTTTGTCTCCCAAAGGACAAAGAATACAGAAGAGCTTCATACTGAGAAAATTACCTCTTTTTACATTAAAAAAAGAAATTAAGGAAGAACTAGTGTGAATAAATATTCTTTTAAACCAAGGAATGATCAGCTGAAAAAGAATTCCTTTTTCCCTACTGGAAAACAGTTGGTGTCTGGCTAAAATAAGGTGCCAGTTATTCAGGCAGGGATTTACCCTGGAGTGCTCCTAGCAGGAGTTGGACTTTCACCTGTGGAACAGCTTTGGAATAGTGAAGTCTTTAAAATAGCTAACAATTACTTAATACACAGTAACTAATACCAAATTCCTCTCTGCTTTGGAAGGTCAGTGAATTCCTAAGTGTCCCCTGATCTAGGCTCACCATTTCATGTCTCTGCCTGCAGAACCTGTGCCAGAATGGTGCTGGAGAAGTGGCAATTTCCAGGCCTTGCTGAGCTGATGGACTTGCCATTTCATGTGACAAAACGGGAGGTCTCTGCTGGACTTGGGAAGGCACATTCACGTTTGTGGTATTGACTGACATGTGAGTCACAATTTGCTCATCTCTGACCTGGACCCAAACACATGTGAAGAGCCCTGTTCCACTTTGATCTGTGCTTGTTTTATGTCTGCACTGACTGGGGCAAGAGATTACACAAATCACAGGACAATGGACATCTGTCCTGGGCCTCTGTTGCTGGAACATCACCAGCCAGCAACACCCAGAGTTTCAGTTCGTATAAATCAGTGTAACTATGAGCTTGTGTTTTCAGGAGAGCCACTGCTTTGTGCTTTATCAGATCTTAAGAAATATCCTAATGTTACGTCACTGTATCATTACAAAGAAACCCTAGTAAGCAAAGACTGGATCAAGCCCTAAGTGTCAATTCAGAGACACAGGACTCTAGGCTGTGCTAGTTTTTAAATTCAGTTTCTTTCCTGGGGGAAAAAAAAAAAAAAGAATTCAAAATCGGCCCACATCTGGTAGATTTGATGTGATGAACAGTTCATAGTCTGCTAACTGAAGCCTTCTAAGCAGACCATTGATTATCAAATTTAAACCAAAATATTTCTTCATCCTTAATGGAGAAATCTGCTACAATTTAATAGTTGAGCTACAGAATATTAATAGTGGGTTTCAAGAAATTGCCCTGTGTATCTCCAGAATTCAGTGTTGCTTGTTGTCCAGCTGTGGCAGTATGAATGGTTAACAGAAGAGAACACTGTTCTCCATAAATTTTACAAACAGAAAGAGGCTGAATCTATTTCCAGCAGCTCCAGCACTGGAGCTCCTGCGGAACTGCAGAGGGCCTGTGCTCCCCCAGGAGAGTTTGCAGCCCCTCTTGCACCCCTTCCCATCTGTTTGCTTCTCTGGCTACCAAACTGCCCCTTGGGGGGTCTTCACCTGTTGCCTGCTGTCACAGGGTGCACCATCCTTCCAGAGCTGTGTACCTGCTATTTTGTTTAAGAAGTCCCTAAGACAATGACAAAAATCTTCCAAATAAATTGCTACAATTCAGCCCCATGTCACTCCCTGACTGCATCCCTTCCACCTGCTGCACGTTAATTGTTTTATTTAGTAATTCTCCTTTTTGGTTTTACTGTCTCTAGAATAATTCTGTATCATTTTTTTCTGCCAAATCAATGAATCTTCTGAAGTTTCTGAAATGGCTGGTCATGGCGGGTGGGTGAGGGTGGGGGCCACTGTGCCTTCCTGTATGAAGCACCTTCATATGTGCCAGTAACTTTTAATAAGGGCAGATTTAGAAAAATCCCAAGTCCTCACCCTAATGAGTGAGGTAGCTCATCCCCAGATGCCCAATTTCCAGTTTTAGGAAGTATTTTTCTCTCAAACTTCCTGGTAAACATGAGCCCAGGATGACCAAAGCAGATACTTGGATGTGCAGAGCTCTTGGGACAATTACCTTATTGCTTTATTCATGCCTGTGAGGTGTTAACCTGGACACTCAGGAATGGTAATTTAGATGTCACGAGGAGTTATTGAACTCCTCATGTAAGAAAGATCTGTACAATTTGCTGTGAGTGACATCTCAGTGTCACAAGGGGGTGATAGCTGGATGATAATGCCACTTACTTGTTTCTTCCCCCATCAAAAAGAAGAAAAACCTAGAAAAACAGGAAAGTTCCTAGCAAATGATCACAATAATTTGTTATATTAATGTGCTTTTTTAATATTTCAAATTGTAAGAATGTTTTGCACTTGCTGCTGTACAACTGAGGAACTAAAGATGACCCTTTCCTCAAAAGGCTTTCAAAGAAAAACTGCACTAGGAAGATGGACTAACACAGTCCTGGTAAATACAGTAGTCTGTGAGTTAAATACTTGCTCATTTGCATGGCATAAAATGAGTGTCAGTTCTGATTAACTGGGCTTGGTTTGAAAGCTGGAAGAGCAGCACTGGCAGCACAAGCTGGAGAGCAAGTCAAAGATGGAATAGAGCTGCCTAATTATCACAAGAGTTGGAGAAAAACAGAAGATTCTCCTATTCAGAAAAGTAGTTCCTGCTCTCTCCCCATCCAGATTCCCACTTTGTGTTAGTATGAACGACTGAAGAAATGAAGAATAGTAGTAGCTGAAATTAAAACATAAAACTCTTGTGAATATAACTGGAAAAGACTTTCACCACTGCATTGGTGAAGAAATCTGGAAGAAGTTCTGCTTCTTAAAGAAGTGAAATGTAAGATTTGGAGAGGAATGCCAATTTCAATTTTAGGGCATTAGCTCTTATTCCCTGAAAATTCCTTCTAGCCACTAATTCAGATCAATAAATAACAGAAAACTAATCCATGGACTACTACTTAGGTTACCACTTGAATGTTTCAAGGATATAACTTAGAAATGTGATTTTCCCCACCCCCCATCCCATCCCACAGAAAACTTGTGATTTTATGTGCTTTTTTATGCATGTATTAAACAAATGGCACAGCTGAATAGCTTTTCTTAAAAACTGGACATTCACCAAAAAGAAGTTTGCCAGCACAGACAATTAGGCTTTCTTCTTTTAACAATAGATTGACTGACTGGCACATTTGAAATGCGAGCGTATTTTTTATTCCTCTGTTCACCCTTTGAGCTGATAAACATGAACAATGGGAAACAGCTGGGACAGGAAAACATTTTAGTTTGTATTTTCAAAGCAAGCAAGAAATAAACCCATCAGTGGAAGCCAGATCACATCTTCTGCCTTAGGGGTAGTCAGCAATTGGGGGGAAAAATACGATCCATATTTTTAATCAAACATTACATATTTATTAATGTGCAGCTGGCCTATTGTGTGCATGATTTTTTTTCTTTAACGCTGTGCTGCGTCCGTCAGCCTGACATTGTTCTGTAACTGACATTACTCTATAAGGATCTGGAAATGCACAGATTTAATAGGAATCATTGAGACAATTGCTTTCTGTATTATTAGGTCTGTGTGACGTAGGTACCATCTGAAATTCAATTTTAGAAGAAAAATAAGATATTGTTCTATCAAGGCAATTTTGTGCACCTGTGATACAGTAAGAATACACACCCCCATGCTCCTATTTTCCTCCTCACTCGTCTAACTTCATGGCCATTTAATGATATGTGCCACTCTTTTGTTAAAAATGTTTGGCCAAATGTATTTTGATGCTTATTGAGATTAAACTTTCAGTACATCTCCGTGGTAGCAAAGGTTGGGCTGTTCATTAGTTGGAGGTTTGGCCTTGTCAGGTTCCATTGACTGCTGGCTAAAAGGATCACTTTATCATCATTTGTCTGCAATGGAGACAGTCTTTATTCAGCCTTGATTCCTCTGGGGTCACAGCTGTCATAACTTCACTTGCTTTATAATGCAGACCCCAGTTTCACAATCCCCTTAGGTAATTGTCTAGCAGATTCAGTTTACCTTAATATAGGTAATATGTTATTTACAAAGAAATACAAGGGAAAGGAAGGGACAGTATTGCTCAAAACATCCCCCTCCTAACCTACTGCTTGGGATCAATCATTTGGAAATTATGTTAAACTCAGTTCTCGTTTTGAACCCAAAAGGGAAATATACCTTTTTTTCTGAGTTTTACTCTGATCCTTCAGCTGCAAATCTCTAGCCTGAGCCCTCAGGCCTGGTTTTCTGGTGGTCAAAGTTGAGATAACTCTGCAAATTTTGGTAAGGCTATGGTGTTTTGGAGAACAAGGCCTTCATTTGCCCTTACAGTTCGATTCTGCATATTTTATGTGCTGAAAACTATAGTTAATTTAACTTGAAACAGTAAGTTTGACTTAAGGTCAATGTGTTAACCTTTTGAGCCAAAAATCAGCAAGGGGAAGGATGGGCTACTGCTGGCCCTTCTTGTCCAAGGGGAGCACCCACCCTGGTGCTCTGAGGAGGGTCTCTCTTCTATGGAGTGCCTCCAGTTTTTCATCTCTTGACAAAGGAACTGGAAATGAGACAATTTTCCCCAAGACAAGGCCAAAGAATCAGCTTGTCTCCATTTGATTTAGTAAAACCTGCAATCTTTTTACAAAACCTGGAAGAGCTCCCTCACGAGCATGTGAGCGGCCCATTTTTGAGTGCCTTGGTAACCGGTGCATTCCCTTTGCAGGTCAGCTCCTGTCTTTTTCAAAACCAGAAACAGCCTGGCTCCCAAGAGGAGATGGGCTGAGCAACTTCCACATTTTGTCTTCTTTAAAATTCCCATTAAAAAATGAGGGGAAACAATCAGAGCTTGATTTTCACACTGGTACTACTGCTTTTGCAGACTGCTGCCAGCTTCAGTTACTCTTAAGATATACTCCTCATATTTTTTATTTTGTGTCTTTTAAGGATTACACAGAAACCATTGTATAATTCACAGACAGTAGTTGCCACATAATGTTCTTAGTAGACCTACCAATAAAGATTTGCATTTCACTATTTTTCAATAGGAAGAATGATGTTGCCAAAGTAACGGAAAGCACGTAACAGAGACAGTTCTACACCAGATTTCTAATACAGAGCTATATGGGTCCAGACAGATCCCTCTTTGAAGGTAACTGCTTAAGGGGAGCAGTTTCAGAGACTTTAATCATTAACAGAAAACCCTGAAGTAAAGTAAAACATAATGAAAAATAAAACACCTTGTGGTTGGAGTCTTAACTTCAAGAGGGAAGTTGTACTTTACTTTCCGTTTGTGGAAGTTTGTGGATGCTCAGATCCTCACAATGATCCTACACCTTCCTCTGCAGGAGAATCCAAACACCAAATCCTCTCCACAATTAACTGACTGACTATTTCTTTTTCAAAGTTCTTCCTGAATGAGTGTCCTTATTTTTGAAACAAACCATGTACTCTTTCAAGAGCCGATTCTCACAGTAAAGTTTCTTTCAAATTCCACTCAGTCATAACTTGTGTTTGAAATGAACCAGCATGTGTTGAATTTCCCAGCTAATATCTTAACTAGAAGCTTATTTTCATTTGGCTTCTAATTCAATGCCACAACTCATTGCCCTGCAATATCTTAATTACAGTTGGAGATTGATAAGTAAACAAGGAAATGCAGCTGTAGTGTTGTGGAAAGTTACCCTTTAAATATTAGCTTTCATTTACTTCCTGTTATTTTTTCCCAAATACCTTCCATATAATAAATTAATTAAAAATAGCTATAGAGGAAATAAGCATTATATGGGGGGAAAAGAAGCAACAAAAATCCCCACAACCCCCAAAGCAATCTTTTAAAGGATTGCATAAAAGCTGGATATAAATGCCTGTTTCTATGTGTACTGCTGCGCCATCCATGAAAACAGCCTTTAAGACAACTCATCTTACAAAGGAAAATGTGACTAGATATAGTGTTGATCATTAGGAGCACTACAGTGCTTTCGTCTGCTTGTACCCCACTTTGATTACTATACAGCAAAGATGGCCACAAGCACTCAGAAAGTTTTATTGAGGCTTAAATCTTCATTCAAATGATGTAAAGGGGCATTGAATGAAGATTTAGAACTCTATAAAGCTGCTTGGCAGTGTCTGTGGCAATCTATGCCACATAAAAACTGAAATGCTTCTACTTTCTTATTGAAACATTTCTACTGTAATTCTTTAATATTAGGTAGCAGCCACAGTGTTGGGACATTACCACATCTGGGAGTATTTCTCTTACTGAGGGCTTGCCTGCAATCGATTGTGCAGGATATTATAGAATGTTGATGTCTAGGACATAATGGAAGAGGAATTGTTACTGCAATTACATATTATTATGCTTTTCAGAAGATAATGTGGGTTCATTCATGTGAGTATTTTGAACTAGCAAATACCCTAATTGCTTACATGTCTGTTATAATCCTAAATCCAGTTGACATATCTGATGCACTGTTGCATTTTAATCTGGCCACTGCACGTGTCCTCTTTATGATTTTCCTCTGACCTGTATGAACTGTGCAAACAAGGAACACGAGTGTCTTGCATATTGCCTTTGCAGTTTTGGTCTGAATAAACGCCCAGGGGGACAAAGAGGCAGAGCAATGTAACCAAGTGTACTTTTTTCAGGAATATAGAATTAGCCTGTGCAAGACCAGGGCAAGTGCAAATGACCTGATTATGCTATAATGACAAATTTATGAATCGGAGAGAGTGTGTATTGCTTCAACTGTCCTTTCCCACTGTGTTGGATTGACAGACGACGTGTGGCAAAGTATTCACCCATTCACTTAACCAGAAAACAAAGGCAGATGATTAAGAAACATCAGTATTCTGAAGCAGCAATCAAACTGACCCTGCCAAGGAGTGAAGAATAGCAAGCCCAGCCAAAAGTGCTGCAGTTGTCTCGTGTTATAACTGCAGGTTTATGGGCAGAATTTTTTCGCAGAACTTCCTGAGGCAGCAAGCAGGGACAGACAACAACAGCTCACCCCATGAAACAGCATGGTGCCTATGGTAGCCTCATGTGCACCTGGAGTGACAGAAAATGGTCAGAGAAAAGATGTGCTTTTATAAATTCCTGCTTAATAATCCACTAGAGGGAGCTTATGTATAATCTCTGCCAGGCCAATTATCTCAGAATCTGGTTTTGCATAATTAACAAAGATGAGGTAGCTATAAGGGGGATACCTGCACTGCTGTTCTTTTCTCCACCTGTCATCTTGGAGCTCAGGAATGGCATTTTGGAGTCTCCAGTTCTATCCAGAAGAGCAATTTGCTTTTCTCAAGTGGAAGCAGCATTCTTGTTGGCATTAGCTGGGATTCACCTTCATCACTGACACACTCGAACCTGAGAAAGAGCAGCCACTGCTGAGTGAGGACTTACACTTAAAGCTTCATTTAACCTATCCTCTGCCCTTGCCTGTTTCAATTCTGACTGTAAAACAAGAATTCAGTAGCTGTGATTCCCACAATAGGCAAGCTACCTGGATTGCAGACTTTGCTGCCTGTCTGTTTCAGTAGGACAAGGCTTCCAGCACAGTGTTTGCCTGGCACTGCTTGCCTTCCAACTGGAAACTGCCTCCTTTCTTTGGGAGACAGCTGGTATAAAAATTGGTGTCCTTGACAATATTTAACATGCAGACATCTTCAACTACTTCCTATAGTGTAAGCTAACAAAAGACAGGTTTAACTCTCATATCAGAAATATCAACTTTAGTTTAGTAGCAGAGATGTACCTGCAATTAAAATTCTAGCTAAATCTAGACATAACACACTTTCAAGCTACATACCCACATAGTACAGTCTAAGTAGTCAGATACACTATCAAAAAGCTTATCATAAAACTTGAAATTGCTGTATCCTTTACACTCATTTTGTTGCCTCTTTTTCTTTCTGTTTTTTCTGTTGGAAGAGAAAACTTATGACTACACTTCAGCTGTCACCAGCTTTCAAGGTTATACTGATAGGAATGAGAAACATATTCCTAATCTGCATACCAATGCATTGAGAATGCAAAGGCAGGCTTTTTGCCATTGAATAGATGATGATAAGGTCTTAAGTCTTTTGAATTTCTTGTGTTGTACTTGTATTATCATATGATTTCTTAAGCCAAGAATGAATATGTAAATTTCTTGCCACTGACTTGCTCCAAAATAATGGACATTACACTTGCACAGTGGCAATTCAGAGTGTAAAATTGATTAATATTTGTTTTCAAAATGACATGCAATGATGTATGGATCCTTTTACAACTTAAATTAATACTTTAAAGAGATGAATGGTCTCTACAGAGGATGTTAAAGTTCAAGCTGAGAAATTTGCATATTTATATTACAACCAACTGATAATAATTGTCGAAACAGAATGTAATGTGGTTCGTTTTTCATTTTAATCTGGTTGTACTCAAACACAGGACCTCATTAACTTCCAGCAACTAATACAGCATTATCAGTCCCCATAAACCAGGCTTGCCTTGAATTTATGAATTTCAAAGACTATTTCCAGTGGTGAATCACTGTTAAACACTGGGTCAGTCACTAGCAGGTGAACTCCATGTCAGATGCTGTAGAAGCATGAAAGTTACCTAGGCTAAAGTGCTGGAGAATCCCATGGCCAGGTGCCTACTTGTTGGCTGACACTCAGAACCAAAATTAAGGTGTGATATAAACACCTTGCCTTTGATGGCTCACTCAAGGCAAACTGGTTTTCTTTGAATGACCAAAGTCAGGAAATCCAACTTCATCCATTTCCTATGTTAGGCAGTATTCTTTAAGATTAAAAAAAAACAACAAAAAACCAAAAATGAACAAGAGATTTTTTCATTAAGATATAAGTGTTGCAAAAGGAAAATGCACAACTTTTGATAGAGTAGATAAGCAAATTTGGAAGATATTGAGGATACAGCCCAAATAAATATTATCCACTTGGGTTTAAATAACAGTAGCAATAGAATTAGCGGTATATTGCTTTTCTGAGGAGAGAAATTTAAAATAAGCATGCTGTCAACATGTCTTGGGTAGTGCATTATAGGTATTCTCGTGGGTATTCTTTTACATTTCCAGATGTATTGGGAAAATGTACATCTCTCTAAGAATGAACAGCTAGCAAGAAACTTCACATCTCTGTGAATTTCTTGTTGTGAAATGGATATTGAATCTTCTAAAAATGACTCTTATTTCTTTGGTTCACTAAAAGTTAATGGCTATAAAAAGAGGAGGCATTGCTTACAGTGCACTTCAACTGGTTTTCATTTTCCCACATAGGTGTTAGTTAAAGGATGGCGTGACCCATCTGCTCAAGAGATCTGGTGTGTGACTGGTCTGGTAGGATGGAAGAGCAAATGTAGCTTTCCTTTAATACTGTAACAGCTACAGGTAACTCAGGACTCAAAGGGGCTGTCTGACAGCTCACAATAGCTGGAGTATGGATGCAATTGCAATCTCCTAACTATATTCCTACAGGGAAGAGGATAACATTCCTAAACTAACTTCCTTGTCCTTAGGCAAAGAGCAAGGCAGTAAGGTCAGCCCTATGGCTGCTTTGTGCAGTACTGGGAAAGTCCCAAGAAGCTGTGAAAAAGAGAAAGAATACTATAGAAACTCTGTAAAGAAAGTAAATGTATACATTGCTAATAACTAGAACTTTTACTTAAGTGAATGAAAAGCTCTAAAATGTCAATACCTGGCATTATAACTTATTTCCTAAGAAGCCATCCAAACTTCCCATTATAACCTCACAAAAAACATCTTAATAGATATTCCCATCAGCTGACAAATCCCTGGAGGACAACCTGTTCCAACCTTTCCAGCCTGTTCCAGCTGCACAGGCATTGGGCATTCATTTGTTGCAACTTCATAGTGGTGCAAGAATTGACTCTTTAGATGTCCTTTGCAAAATGAGTCCCCAGAACAGGCCAGGGAGATGTCTTGTTGAATTCCCAAATTTGTTATTGAGTGAGCTATGCTGAATCTGGGCCACCAAAAAACTTAAAAACTAAATCAAAAAAAGGGCAGGCAGAGCAGTGAAACGTCTTCTCCAGCATATAAATTCATCCATCCTACATGTTGGTAACTAAATGATGATTAAATAATTGATTTTTCATTGTGAAGGGTATGCACCTTCCTATAGAACTCTGTAGTGGGACCTGTGCTGTAGCATATTCATAACTGACTTAGAAAAATGGAGGAGTGCATATCCTGGTGGCAATTTAATATCTAGTAGAACATTACCAGGACAGTGAAAACATACACTGACTGAGGCTTGGCAAAGAATCTCTGAGCAACTTGGTGATAAAATGGCTGAAGAGACAAGATGCTGACAAAAGCAAACATTGCACAGGTGGGGGGAAGGGAAAAGAAAACAATACCCCAAACCAGAAACACAGTATGCCACCCTAAATAATTTATTATCACTTAGCAGAGTGGGAGAGTAATTATGGACAGTAAACATTAACTCAATGCTTAGGTGAGGAATGGAAAAAACATTATTTATGCAAAGCACCCCTGATTCATGAATATTTCTCAGTGTTTGATCTCAAACATGGTATTACAGAATAACATAGAGGAAAATAATAATGACAATAACATATTGGAAAGGGTTTTTAAAAATTAATTAGATAAGATTCCTCTGACTAGGACAGGAAATCTTGAGCAAGCTTTTGTGAGGAGGCTATAAGAAAGCTTCTTGACATGGAAAAGGTGATTTGGGAATAAATGGTCACCATTTCTCATAATACTACATCATTTAGGGAGCAATCTGGAAAATTACAAAACAGCAGGCATATAGAAATATATATTACTTAACATGTTTTCTATTTTATCAAAACAGACTTCTGCACTAAATTTGGATGTTAAAATTGTGAGTTCAGAAGGTGACTGGAGAGAATTAAGACAAGAAATGTCCATCAGAGATTATTAAACACAATGATGCAGATCAAAACAGGAGTCCCTGAACTCCAGATTGCTGGAAACTGTAAGACTGCCGGGGGAAATCTTCATTTCATTGCTCCAGCCTTATGCCTGCTTTTGCAAACCTCTGCAGGAGCCAGTGTGTAGGGCTAGCTCCCTGCACAGAGCACAGCCACTGCTGTGCTCCAGTGGAGTGAAGGAATGGCCCAGAACTGGCACACAGGAATTCCTGTCCTGCTCTAGTCACAGCTAAGCAGATCACAGAACATTTTGCTTTTCACTTCCACCAACCATTCCGGCAAATTTTCTTACTGTAGCAAAATTCTTTGCCAGTGAACCCGGGGTTTTGTAGTACAAGTTCTGGCAGTCCCTATGAGGCAATGAGGGCAAGTTAAGCCCAAGTAAATATATATTTACACATGGAAACTGTTAGTAATACTGCTCTTCTTTTCCCCAGACACAGCTCCATGGCCACAGCCTTGAGAAATGCACACACACACAGAGACACAGAGAAACAATCAATAGATACACTTAGAAAGCCCCTTATACCATGTCGTGCTTCACGGATTTTGATAATATCAATCATAATTGAGTTAGATAAAATCCATCTGACTTTCAGGATGCTGGGGTCAGCTGGGGACGCAATGCCTCACTTCACATCAATTACCACATGCAGCAAGGTGGTGGTAAGCAATTCCATTTGATAGTTTGCAGCTATAAATAATTATATGGCAATAGCAGTAAAGTTGGCTCTTGGGCACAATACAGAATCATGAATTTTCATTTACTTATATCTCAGAAGCTGTTAGGCCTCCTGGTTTGAAATGTGAACCCCTGATTAGGTATATCAGTCTTTCTATTAATACAGTATATGCAGCCGGTAGGTGCTTTTGAATGAACACTTCATGCTTTTTCTTATTTAATGAGAATATTTTCATTATAAATATGACCACACGATACATAAGGATTGATTAGAAATTGCTATGAAAAAGCAAACTTGGATTCAGTCTCCTTTATTATCATATTCCATCTTTCATTCAGTTTAGGGTCTGTCCCGTCCAAGTCTCTACAGGATTTCAGTAAGAATTTTTTTTTACATGCTGCATAGTAAATTCTCAGCAATTTGAAAACAAACAGAGTAAAGCAGGTTTATTAATCAGAACAGTAGTGTAGAAATGTTGAAAAAAGGATCAGATAGTTTTTGTACTTCCTCGCTGTGTCTGGACACCTGTTTCTTTTTAAATGCTGTTCTTTATGACATATTCTGCATTTTTGACAATATTAGTCAACAGAGGCAGAATGGACACAGACATGAAGTCATATTAAGAATAAGGCAGGAGCATGGGATGGATTTTAGCTGCTTTAAGTGTGAAGATCAGAGAGAACTAGGCTGAGGGACACCTAAGGAAGACTGGACAGGTACAATAAGAACAGGATGATGAAGCAGAGAACTGGAAGAAGTACAAAAGCCAAGTCTTCCTAAACATATCGAGGTAGCTCTATGGCCCATAAAAATGCCACAGAATTCACTTGAAGTTTTAGAAGCAATATGCAAGTGGGGGATGGGAAGTGTGAAGATGTACAAAGTCCTGACAAGAAGAAACCCACCCCAAGCAGCAGCTTCTGTCTTACACCACATTTCACCATCGATCACAGAACGAATAGAGGAACATTTCATGCTCTCTCCTAGAGACTCCCATGGTGGAACAGGGGCTGAATTCACTGATGAGCTTGTTTTCAGAAGTCAGTCTGCCATAAAGAGGGTTACCAGAGCACTCACACAGAATGCTACTTCCAGTTTGCAGACATGCTGGGGCTGGAGGTGCTGTACAGGACAGGAGGCAGGGAAAAAAAGCACTGGGGCAGGAATCAAATGATGTGAAATGGGGTAACAGTGGCTATGCAACACCAAGAAGGATTTAACAGTCAAGAACAGAAAAAAGATGCATTATCAGCAAGATGTTGCCATGCAGTCTAGATTTTAGGAGTCTTGTTCTTTCTTTCACTCTGACCTGAAGACCATTAGCATTTTGATCAGTAAGGAAAATCAAAAAATATTCAGTAACCTGAAAAAGAATTAATCTAAGAGAAAGTCTTTAAACAGGAGGAAGATAAAATGCATTAAGGATGTCATAGATATTTGACCAAGAGTCAATGATTTAAAGGAAAGACAGATTTCATGTGCCCAAGGAATGCACGGTTGTCACTAATTCTAGATGAGTACCTAAAAAACATTTGAATATAAAAGGGAAGGCTTGCTGTAGGATCAGGTAAGAACTGTATCCTTAATTTTGATTGGATAGGATAAACCTAATTTTAGTAGTGCAACCTATGTAAAAATTGAGCATCCATTTGGGAGGCCCAGGTCACAGCCCACAGAGCAGCATCTTGCTGATCAGAGAACTGGTATTTAGCAGCATGAACTGAACTGCAATCAACAAGGAGCCTGATTTGTGTTCTAAATTGGTGTTTAGCAGCGTGATCCGAACGGCAATCAAGGGAGAACTCATAGCCTTTTCTAGGGGGAGCAAATGGATAATTTCCAATCTCATTACACAAAATATTTGTAGCATCTTCAATTAGATTGGAAAAGATCCCAAATTATTTTAACATGTAGAAGGGGAACTTTTTGAATCTGTTTTTAGTGCAAAAACCTGCACAAATGTAAAGGTTCTAGTAAAAATCTTACTCTAAATGTGCCTTTTGTAATTTTTCACATGATAAAAGGAAAAATCTCTGAAAAGCCATTGTAGTATAACAAGTAGGTATTTTGTGGCTGTGTTTTTCAGTCTTTTCCTTCATTAATTTCTCTGCTATAGCACACTGCAGTACCTGTATGAGTTGTTGTTTGTTTTTTCTCCAGCAAATTAGAATGCTTCCCAGAAAAATTGCAACACATCTTGATATAAAAGGTATACTGCCTTGTGTCATAGGTCAGTTTACTGATGTCACTGCTCAGAGGACACTTGATCACAGCATCAAGTAAAAATCCCTAGCCATATTCAAGAATTTGGTGGCCTTACAGTGAACCTGGCCCTGTGCATCATCCCACTGGCACTGTTTTCCCTGTAACTATGTCATCAATTTGATATTATACCCCAACTACAATATTGCACAATATCCTCACATGTGGATATTCTAACAACCACCTCTCATGCTGGTTTTGTACATTCTGTGTTTGTCTCGTGTTTTATTTCTTCTTCCATCTCAATCACAGCCAACGGTCAATGTGAAGATCTGGCTCCCCGGCCTGTTGCCATTCCTCTGCATATTCATGAGCAAAATCTTTCCATATCCACATGGCAAACCTTTCAAACTGTCATAAAGAAGAAATAATCACCTTTTCTTTAAAATCTAACAAAGCCCACCAGAGCTGTGTTCTTTGTATAATAGTTAACATTGTCACTAGTAATCAATTTATTTTACTGGTAAAGACAGTATTCTCATGACAAGTCAAAGACCTTTGGAAACAGTACATCTGTGCCTGCTATTTAAGCACACACAGACACAAAGAAGCAGAATATATTAGAAACAAAAAATATGTCAGCTTGTATAATGGTCCCATTGTTTGCTCTACCAGAGAGGGATTGTGCCATAACATATGATGCTGAATGTGCTTTTCTTGTTCTCCAGCCTTCATAATAAAGTATTTGATGCAAATACTCTAATCACATGGAGAAGATGCGGATGTTAGCTGTCCTTCCTTTCATTGCTATCCCTGCTGCCTCAAGAAATATACTTTTATGAATATTAAAAATCCCAAACAGCAAATTGATGGAATCCTGCTTTAGTGTGTTACTTTTAATAGCAGGTGCTTGATATGGCTCAATATGAGTCCCTCTGCCAGACACTGGAGCTACATCACTGCAATGTTCAGAAAATGGCACTTCTCTTGTGCCTTCTCCATTAGGCTGCTTAATTATTTTGTATAGGATAAACCAGAAAAGGTAAAAAAAGGCACAGAGACCAGCATATACCCTATTAAATTGTTCCATATATAGCACTGTAACTGTATGCAGCCCTGTGCAGCACTTCCCAATGGGTAGTTCCCACAATTTACAGAAAAAAGTGGTTTTCCAGAGTGTAGCGAGAGGTAGAGTAGGTCAGTTCATTAATTTATAACACCTCCTCCTGTGCAGGGAAAGTCTTTAAGTCTAAGGTAAAACTTCAAACACACAAAGTGACCTTACGTAGGAAGGTGCACGTTGACCTTTAATTATGCTGCATGGACCACAGAATTACCCACTGCTAAAACAGCTCATCCAGTTCAATATTTCTGTTCCTACTCACTCATTTATCAATGCTTCATAAAGAACAGGGAACATCTGCCCACAAGAGAAAGACAAAGGGCAGGAATAACTTTGGAGAGGATTATGGCCTGTAATAAGGACTGGCAGCAGAGAGGAGTCACAGGTCCACCCCAGCCACACTCCACAAAGTGCCATTCTCTGTTGACAGGCAACAAACCCCTGGCAAGCCTGCCCCTTCCCTGGCTGTGCACACAGCTCTGCACAACTGGAAGCTGCCAATTTTTCTGTAATGGGAGAAAGGGTCCCCCATGAAACAAACAGGACAGGGATTCATTCCTTTAAGCCAGCATACTTTGTTGTAGTGCAGCTACACCACATTTCTATCAGAAGCAGCAGCCTCAATCCTACCATACCTAGGGCTGTACATCTCGTGGTGTGGTGCAGGAGCTGCCTAGAAAACAGAAGTTTCCAGAGTCCTGCTTTGTGAGACAAACATGTTCTTCCCAAGTTGTTTGGTAGGAATATCATAATGCTTCTCTGCTTGCCTGGATTTGGAAAGAAAGGACAGAGTGAGCAAATGCTCTTCTGCTTGCCCTTCCTGGGTACCCACTCATTAATTGGGCTGTTATGTGCATATCTACATGAGAGTATTGCATACACTGAAGCAGCACATGGGGCTTTAGAAAATCAATCGCTTCCATGTTATTTTATCAAATTTCATACTTTTTTCCTTATGGAAACCAAGGAAACTTCATGTGTGTGTGAGTCAGCCACTGCAGAAAGCAATAATGCATCAAAATCAACTTTAAAGCAAGACTAGAATAGACTAAATATTGCCTGCTGCAGCATGCAGCCAGTGTGAAACAACCAGAAATAAAATCAGAGACACAATTTAAAAGCTCTGTCAAAGGTACTGATATTATGCACTAGGCCCATGTGGCCATTAATGTCTGGCAGGAGCAGAAGGGGCCTGCAGTGGTTTGTGTAAGGGATGGAGCTCCTCGGGACCCATTAACAACCTCAGCAGCCCTTCCCCCATACACTGGGCAATGTAACAGAATTCCTACATCTCAAAAGCCCACTCTATAAACAGAGATAAAAATCTGAATATTCAAACCTTAGGCCCTCCTGCTGAGCACAGCTGAACATGCTGCAGCTCGACTTCAAAGCAGGAGAGCCATGAGAAAGGAAGCACAGCCTGGTGGCACCGGGACAGGGAGCAGGGAGCTGGTGCTGGCTGGGCTGGATGGCTGCGTGTGCTGTTAAACTGTGCTGTAATGTACACAGCACATCTTCAGCTTTGCAAAAACAGGCTCAACATTTGGCTTTTCTCAGGGTCAGAAGCACCTAGTTATTACTCGACGGTTAATTTGCATTTCAAAAGGCCAGGCCAGCTCTGAATATATCGCTGCTATATTACAGCTTACTGTGGGCTGGATAATATTTTAGACTATGCAGTGAGAGCAGAGGTTACTTTGTGCTGGGGCCAGCTGCTGCAAGCCATGGAGCTTTTGAATCCTGGGACATGTGGTTGGGACCATGCACACTAATCCCCATCACCAGGTCTGTGCAGCAAGGCCAGGGACCTAAGCTGCTGCTGGCCAAGGATGGAAATTCTGATTCCTGGGGCACAAGGAGAGTCAGGCTATACTGCAACAGCCAAGACTGGTGATTTAAAAAAATGTTCATGGATTTGGAGATCCAGTTGTCGTTCTCTGTACTGCTAAATTTTGACTTTGCATCTTCTGCATGCCACGCATGTAATCAAACCACTGGCAGTTCAGAGGATCACTATCAATGATAGGTCCTCAAAACTTAACACTGTTCTGACTTCCCTACTCCCTGTCTAATTCTTCACTAAAACAAAAGCATCTTTCCTTCAAAAGATTTCCCAAAATTGAATGTTTGAAATTTAGACTGGAAGAAAGTAATATCCCTTTTGAGGGAGAGGGACAAGAAGATACCTTAGTCTTACTGGGGCTTCTGCTGGTGCCTAGGGACTATATCCAGTGTTTTCATCTAGAATTCCATGCAAGTATCATTAGGGACACCTTAACACATTCAATCTCTAATGAACAACCATGAAGGAGCCTGGGGTGCTTCCTTGTAAAAGTGTCCAAAGGTGTCCTTTGTAAGAGCACTCTTTCTTTCTGCAGGAGTGACCAGACAGCAGGACACTGCAAGGAAAACTATTTGTCTATTCTTTATGACTTAGGACTTTTAAATTGTTTAATTGAAATTGTTGAGGCTTTTGCTAGGACAGTTCACAGCTTGCAGTGTTTGAAACGAACCAGGTAACTGTAATGCAGCCAGATAGAAGCACTGCTGACATCCCTGGCAGAGCTATTAGAAGTTGCAATATCTGAGGCTGAGATCGATTTACCTTTCTCCATCTTTTAGAAACACCGCCTGAACTGAAATCTGGTTTTGGTAGTGGATTTACTTGTTGCTTCTTTTACCCTTTATGGGAACACACACACACATTTACTTTTGGGTCACTCATAATTTCTGTTCACTCTCTGAGCTCTCAGACTGAGCCCTGTTAGCCAGCACTTTTTAATGATCTCCACTGCAAGGCCCATTCTAAAAGATAAAATTATAAGAGCATTTGTGCAACCTATGCCCAAGTATCTCAATATGCCCTTGTCAGGCTGTAACAGCACGATTGCCTCTCACCGAGGGCAGCAGCTCTCCGAAGTTTAGATGGTAGCAATGGAAATGTTGGATGGTAACACATTGATAGGTACCATTTTTCACTGTCAGTGAAAGCATTTTTATTAGTCAGATATGTTAAAAGTGAAAGGATTTCAAGAGCATGCCGTGAGGTGAGCTGCAGCTGGGAAAGCCATCTTTACGTTGACAGCAGGTGCAGAAGTCTATCCTCATGGATATCTTTTAAAAATATAGATCTGAGATTAACTTTACTGGCCATTGTAGATCATATGCATGTCATCAAAACCTCAGCATGGACCTGGCAGTAGAAATATTTGGTTACTATTAAATAAAAAGTGAGGTGGTGATGAGAGTTTTCCACAGTTCAGCATGTTGCTTATTTCTGGCTCACTGGTTTGGGGCTGGAGCAGTAGCAGCAGGGCAGAAACATTCATTTCAGGCCCTGATGCTGAAAGCTTTCACACCTTAACCTTACTCAACAAAAGAACTTGCATGTATGAATCACACATGTACACAGCTATGTGTGAACTCTGGCACTAAATATTTACTCAGTAAACTGCCTAGCTGGCAAACAGCTCTGACTCAGTATAGCATAGTTGCACCTCTAAACTGCACTGAAAATTCCTACAATCAAGAAAGATTCCTTAGCAGAGATTATTTTAATGAAGAAACAGCCAAAACTTCAAGATCTGGCGCAAATCGACTTGTATAACAAGTAATGAATTGCAAAGAAAGATTTTGCCAAGGAAGAGATACAGCAGCTTTTTCCTCCAGTTACTGCCCAACTTATTTGCTTATCCCACCAAGGCTGAACAGAACAAACTGAGTGACTATCCAGAAGCCCTGCTCCTTTCCCAGCCCCAACACTCAGTAGCTCTAATGGAATTTTGAAAGCAGTGAATGAAACAAAAACTTCACCTGATCCTGCTCTCCTCAGGATCCTGAAAGGCAAATCTCTCATTGCATTCACAACTTTTGCTAAGACAGAAAAGAGTCTGGAAAGGTGTTAGTGAAATTGCTACTACATAATTTATAGGGAAGCCAAATCAGGTTTTGAACTGATTAGTTACTTACATCCTGGTTTGGAGATTATAATATAATTATATTACACTCAGCCAACTGCTTTTTGTGCAATGACAGATTAAATATTTTAATTGCAACTCATAAGCCAATTTTTTTTCTGGAAGTGTTGTTAGTATATTTGTAAAACATGCTTGCTGATAGCTCAGCTGATTAAAAATTGTAGTTAGTTATATTAACAGTTTATCCCAGATTTTATTAATTCAAGCCATTCTTGGTAATCCCAGCACATATCGAATTGGTATGGAGGAAAGACATCCTGATCAAGCCCTTAAATGAGACCCAGCACATCAGGGATGGGACCTGTGCCCATGGGAAATCTGTCCTGCCAAGGACCAGACTGGTGCATGCAAATGTTGAGGCTACCAGTGCAACACATCACTAGCTAAATATTTCAGCCTGTCGTGACACAAACACTTTTTCAGAATGCAGGTGTGAAGTTCAACTCTGTTCACTTATTCCTAGCAACAATGTGAGGTGATATTGGCTTTATTTTCCCCAACCTGTTTGACATAAAGCAGTGTTCATCTTTTAATCTGATATCCCAATATTTAGGTCTTTCACAGGGAAAAAGAGATAGGGTAAAATCACTTTTTGGATGTGCATTAATTACTTTATTCTAAGTTTCCATGAGATGAAGACACTGGAAAAACCTATTCATTGCAGGTAAGCCACATCTGTGACACGTCACATGATATTATTTCTTCAAATGCCTATTTTAAAATAATATCAAAACTACAGTGATAAGTATTTCAAACTACAGTGATAAGTATTTCCTTATCAAAAGAGACAGAAAAATTGAATTATGAGAAATAATTATGTTTTCCTTTTGTTCTCTTCTATCTCTAGAGATGGAAAAAAGTAGAAATCAAAATTCCTCAAAAGCTCTAAAAATTACTCCTCCATTTAATGAGAAAGCAGTCAAACATATAGTTTTTCATAGACTTATTCAAAACTTTCTTTTAGTCATGGGAGATTACAGAATAAATCCAGGCACATTTACACCCTGAAGGTGGGATGAGAACTCATGAGCACCAATGCAAATGCAGAATATGCCCAATTGATTTCTGCAGAGTTTTATTTCTACAGTACACAAGAATACATTGCAAGTAGTTAAAACCACTGTGAAATGTCTTTTCCTGCATTTTTAAAGGGTGCCTCTATAGTCTCAGCTGTTTTCAGAGAGAAAGATTGCTGGTTATTACTTGACTTGTGACTTGGAGTCAATTCTAAATGCAACTCTCATTTTAGTGTAGCTGCAACTAGTATTATTAGGTCCAAGTTAGCCACAGATTTAAAGACCAATTCTTTCCATATCATTGTCTGTGAGATTTGATGAGGGATAGAAAATGCATTAAAAATAAAGGATAATTTCTTTTAGCATTATTTCCCATTTTAAAAGGAAAAAAAGGAACCTGAAATTCAAAGTAAGCCTGTTATATTTCCCTTGTTTTAACAAATGAAACCATTCTTATACAAAAAGATGAATTAATAACTCCTGTGTATTAGCATCAGAGATTGTCTATGAAAAAAAATAACCCCTTTCCATTTGGATTGTGCTGATAACATTTATTTTTCTCTTTCCATCTGGAAACCCTGTGGGTATCATGAGAATTGTAGCGAAGCTGATTGGGGTCATGAGTGAGGGCACTGGGATCAGAGCCAATGTCACATCCAGCCCCCTGCAGCTTCAACAGCTCCCAGAGAGAGTGTAAGTACAAATCTGTGGCATATTGGGAAATGAGGGTGGTAACAACTGAGGTCAGTGGCCAGAGTGTTTCAAATAGCCTTGGGAGCAGTGATAGGTTCTTAACCTGCAGCAGATATATTGAATGGAGTTTCAATGAGGAGTGGTGGTGTGTCCTGCAGCTCTAATCCTGCTGCTTTATGGAAGTTGGGTGCAATCACAGAAATACACGAACCTCCCAAATTGCATGGAGAGAGCCTTCTGCGTTCATCTGGTACAGAAGTTAGAACAGCAGATCTCATGCCTCTGGTTTATTTATTTGTTTAGCAGGATTGCTGAGAAGAAAATTAGAAGACAATTATATCAGTATTTTAACGATTGCAAGACAGAGTTTTCAAGTTCCTCAGAGAAAGGCAAAAGTGAGAAACATCTATAGCAGTAGCCTGTGGGTTTCCACACACTGCTCTTGCATTGCCTTTCTGAGACTGAAAATTATGTGGAAAATGCACTGTCTATGCTATATTTCATATAATAAAATATGAGTTGGTTTTTCACCCCCAGCCCCAGTCTCTGCTTTAGCTATGCTCTGCTACCGTGTTAAAAAGGATGGTACAGGACCACTGGTACTGCACCAGAGGAGAAAGAGGAGACATTTGTGGCCTAGACCACAATACAAGGTAGCAGAGACTGTGACAAACATCCTTTCCGATGCAAGCATCCAGAACCAACATAAAAATCTCTGAGGAGAAATGGTGCTGAGTAGCAGATGCCTTCTCAAACTGCCCCAAGAGCCTGACTGCTTTGACACACTTGAGTGCTCAGAGCACACTTGAGTGCCTGAGCTACAGGCCACTAAGCCCCTGGGGGACATGAAGAAGACACGTCTGAAAGCCCCTCTCTCTCTCACAAAGTCAACCTTATGAATAGAGTGAATACAGCTTCTGCAACCGCAGCTGCAAGAATACCTGGTGCTCCTGACTCTGTCCATGCTGCAGTCCGGTAGCTGGAGCATTTGAAGTGGCAAAATCTGATTGTTTCCCACCTTGGCCCAAGGGTGTTCAGCATCCCTTGGAGGAAGGCTGGCTACCAGACAGCAGGAGCTATGTGGGCTCCTTGTTTTTCCCTTTCTTTTCCCACTGACATGCAGTGTATCAAGTCCCTAAGTAGCAGGATCAGACCATGCAAATCCAGAGCTGCCTGTCTCCCAACAGCACTTGTATCACAAAGATTGGACCATTCTCCTTGCTCACACATTATGAACTGTATGATAGGACAAAAGAAACTGAAGCCCTGCATTTATTTCTGCCCTCTGAGTACAGCTACCAACATGTGCTCCTCAGGGAATTTGAGCCTATGGATGCCTGGTCCCTGAACCCTACCAAGTGTAGGTATGAGATACACTAAACACACAGCTTTGCCAAGCTGGCAGTTGTAGGCACATAAAACTGCCCAGTGTCCCACTAGCAGCAATTAGGCAGAGCTTTAAAAACATCCAACTTCTCAACAGTATTAGCTACGGCAAAGCAAAGATTCTTTAACTGAGATGGAAATGAATGCATGTGTAATCCTGCAGAAGGAGGCATTTATCTAATGAAAATAGTTTGATAGCTTCAAATGACAGTGAATTCCCTGGGATAACAAATCTGGGTGGCTGGTATCATCTCCAGAGAGGGCATATTCCAAATTAATCTTGTTATCATGCAAAGAACTACAATTTAACAATTCATCTTTCCAAAGAGATGAATGTTTTCACCAGATGTTGGCATGGGATGCACTTAGGTCATCTGCTCTGCCTCAAACCCCATCCTGAAATTAGTAAGTGCTTTTAAGGTGCTCTTTCAAAAAAAACCTGTTATGTGATTGTCACTTCACAGTATCATACATGTGTGTGTAAACGTGTGTATAGTTATATGTATGTTTATATACATACATACACATATGTGTGTGTATGAGAAGAGAACAGAAATTAACAGCTGTGCTTTAGTCCAGCACCTGTACTTTTTGCCTCTCTGAAAACACAAGTTGCTGAAGGAGCAGATCACTCTTGGATCTTTCTCAACATCAGCAGCAACACTGCACCGTTACACCTCAGTGCTTCAATAGATGAACATGTCTCCTAGTGAGAAGTCCAGTGCCCTGTTATTCAAAGTCAGACTGTTGTTAACCACATGCTCTCAGCTTGTAAACAACAGTAAAATCAGTAGACAGCCCTCAGAAACAGATTCTCTCATGCTAGCCTCTTAAACTATGTCTGGACTTTAATTGTGCTTGGACTGCAAAACCATATATACGTTGCATAAGTTGAAAAATTCCTTACAATGTTTTCAGATTTCTTTGTAATAAATCAGGTTCTAATTAAAGTATTTATTTCCCACTGGATTTGCATTTATGAAATTAATCTCATAGTTATAAGAGATCTCTCTGCAGATTATGGGAAATACCTGACTTGTTCTTCCTGGGAAGCACAGCAGCTTCAATACTACCAGTAATGAAAAAATCTGCATTTTTACAGCTTGTGGTATAACCACAGAAGAGAGACAGATCTCTGAGGGGAGTAGGAGCAAGTCAACTTGTGCTGAATGAAACTCCCAGCAACAATGCTTTGGGTTGCTGCTGTTAGAAGCTCTCAGAACCAATATGAGGAATCCGGTAAGGCACTGCTGCCCTCAGCACCCAGAGGGACATGGGACACCATGCAGCTGTCAGAGACTTGCTGCTGGGGGCAAACTCTGCCCCACTCTGGGAGCCCAGCTATGGCAGAGGTGTGCACTGGGCTCCCTGCACTGGCCAACACACTCAGGAGAGCCAAACCTTTGGGTGCCAGGTACAGTGGAAGCAGTACCTGTATTGTTTTAAACTATCTTTCCACACAAAAAGCCTGCAAAATCTGCTTACATTGAGGAGATACAGGTATCCTATGCTATCCCTGGGTTCTTTCTACCTTTAAGCTGTCCTTTTCTATTCCAAGCTTCCCCCCCTCTGCTCCTGCTCCTTCTCCCCCAGTTAATATGTTGCATCTTATTTCATGCTGTGACACCATTAGTGGAACCTAATCTCCTCTCTAAAGTAGACTATTAGTGTTTGGTTGGGGCCACTTATGAGGTCATACACTCACACAGCACTTATCTGAAGTAAATGCCTTGTAGCTAATCAGGAAAAGGTAACATGCCATCACCCTGCCCACGGCTTCCGAGCACCCAAATTCCACTCATTTACAGTGAGAGAAACCCCAAGCAGCCCAAGGTTTGATTTTTCCTTTTACATGACAGAAGCCATAGCCCTTGAGTGACTAGGATGGAATGAGAAAGGAATAAACAATTAGACAGGGCTGCTGGAACAAATCCTCCTGTTTCATTTTTCTTCTTCACTTGTCTCAGCGGGAGTAGTTTTACCTCCTATTGACACCCATTGTGCTCTTGGCTGCTTGCTACGATGCAGCTGTTTTCTTAATGCCTATCAACCCTCTCCCTTTTTACGATACAAAGGTGACTTGTTAATACAAATGTTGTTGAAACCTTAATAACAATGAGTCCCAGTTGTGATCAATGATATTGCACCTTGGCAAGGGAATGTATCAATGCTTATGGATTCATTTAAAAGTCATCTGCACAAGGCTGCTGATTTTTTATTTTAAAAATCTCCACATAAGAAATATGACTGCTCTATCAGAATGACGTTTCTAACTCCACTGGGTGCAGTAACACAGTATTACAGCTCTACGATTTCCTGTGATACCCACTTAGTCTCATATCTACCATTTTCTATCTGCTCCAGAGACTACATTTAAACAGAACCTGAGTCTTCCAATGAAATCCTCACATCCCAGTTATGCTCAGTCCTCTTAAAAAGGTACTTTGATGCATCTGTTCTCCAGAGGTACTTCCAAGGAAGCCACATGATTCTCAATGCCATTTTTGTTTCATTATCAAAACCTCTGCTCAAACCGAATGTTATCCCCAGCTAAACACCAGCTGAATTGTCTCTGGACTTACTAAGCAGCATGTTAATGTTATTTCAGAAAGTGTATTACCCATCAAAGCTGTGTGTATGAATGGCCACACCTCAAAATGCCATTTTGCTCAAAAGTAAATATACCATTTGTAAAGATGACTCCTTTGCTTTATGGCATTCTTGTATGGCTGTTGGCCTGGTCACATCAGCAGCTGTATGCTAGTGCAAAGTGATATTGGATTAAAAGATCAGGAATGATGAAATCGAATAAAGATACCCATATATGTAACTGACAGGGTGCATAATCCATAGAGAAGTGTTGTTTTCAGATGGGAAACAAGCTTGAGAGAACTTCATTCCTCAAATATTCTCAGTTCTGGATCAGGGTATTTTAAGTCATTTCCTACTTAATCCACTCAGCCAGAGACATGATCATTGGACTCTGTAGGGATAGGTTTGCCCTAGAGAATAAACGGTTTTGGTGCTCAAAACACGAAAGCTGAATCGTTCAGAAAGTGAGCTACACTGCTGTTGTAATTCTGAGTAGAGGAGCCATGTAACACAGCTGCTTTATGCTTTGAAAACTGTTTCCAGTGTTCCAGTGTCATATATTCCTCTAGATCATTACACTCTCACATGAAACTAATCAACATTACAAATTGAAATTAATCTAGCAAACACACTGTTCCTCATTAAAAAATTATTAGGTTCCATTACACTGTTTTTAAAATCCACACAGGGATTAGCTAGAATTTTGACAAGTGTCAACCCCAAAAGCAGGAATAGTTGCTAATGCCTGATTTAAAAGTCTTCAGATTTTGTACCTCTGTATTGGGAACAATAGAGTCTTTTTTGGACCTTTGGTTTGTGCAAGGACTCTGAGTCACCGAATATTTTATGTTATTCAATGAACTACAGTATGAGTCATTCATGAGCTTTCAAGTATTTTTGGAATTGTGTTATTTTGCTTAAAATTGCAGAAAAATCGACTAGCAGAAGTGACAAAAAATGCACCACTGTAGATTTAATAAGATCACATGGTGGAAGCAGAGCATATACACACATCAGCATAAAAATTAATTTAAGCAAAAATTAGGTCTACAAAGGAAACGAGGGATTCAACAATGAATTGTTAGAGAGTTATTGTATTCTGAACAGGACCCATTTTACTGGAGCTAGTCATGGTTGCCAAAAAGTTCTTGCCTCAGATGCTGTCCGTGCTTACAATACTTATTTCCATACTCTGCTGCAGTTTACCATTTCTACAGCATTCTGCAGACATGCAAGATTTTTATGAGCGCTAAATGATTAAAAGCTTGATCATAGGGATATCAGACACCATTCAAAGGACATGACCAAATTCCATTGGTGAGGCCAGTGAAGAACTAAATCCAATTGAAAAGAGTCAGTCCCTCTGCAGTCTAGGACACAGATTATTCACACTACTCCTAGTGTGAAACAGTATTCCTAGATTTACATAAGGATTTTGTTACTTTGTCTGGTGTGGGTTTGGGTTTTTTTTGTGTGTGTGGATGTTTTTTTGGTTTGTTCATTTTAAATGGTGCCTAAACACACTATATACCATAAGGAGTGACTTCAGTGTAAGGACCTGAATCTCCAACCTCACTGGGAGACAGGAAAAATAAACCAAGCTTCACACAGAGCACATGAAGAGCTGTGGCAGAGCTCTGAGCTCACAACCTTGTTTGTGGTGACCATCCAACACCACTTTTCACACAGGTTCAAACTAAATGACATTTAGTCATGGTTCTCTTGAGCAGAAATCAGTTTTGGCTTTCTAGTGAGGCTGAATTAAAGCCATTTGGAGAAATAATGAGAAGGATTGTGTCAAAATCTGGAAGTTTTTCCTCCACTGAGAGCCAAAGTTCTTGTGTCACAAGACTTCGCCTGAAAGAGAAAGTTTTCTCAGATGCATGACTGTGTTGACACTCTTATTCTTGCTTGAGAGTGGCTTTTCATGGTTTTTTTGAAAGTCCTTACTAAGCAGTATAAAATAAGTCAAATAAGAATGGGCTCATGGGGCTTCTTTGGACAGAACTAACAAATTTACACTTTAGTGAATTCTGAACAAACCTTCCCAGAATACACAAGATGTCAGCCAGTGAGAAATTCACCATTTCTCAAACATTTGATGTCAATTGGACATCAAATGGATGGACATCCCATATTGCTTTCTGCAAAGGGAGCAAGAGGTAACTATGAAGCTGGTTCCAAATGTCCTTCACTGTTTCCAAGTCTCTGAGTGATTACAGGATGAGGGATCTTCTAGTGTGATGCTATGAAAAAGGCAGTTGCATCCAGCCTGTCCCAAATAATTTTAACAGCCTTTCCTAGTGCATAACTGCTAATCTGCTGCTGATGAGTGCCATGCAAGGCAAGGACCTCTCTTCCTGTACAATTCATTGTCTGCTGCGTACAGATGAAAGAGTGGGGAGCCCAGAGCTCATGAGAGTGGCCATTCAGCTGCTTCTGCACGACTGTCCTAAAATATGAGAGCATTAGGTATTGTTAATAGATATTAGGTATTATTAATAGGTATTATTAGTACTAGCAGAGCACTTTTCAGAAAATATTTTATCAGAATACTATGGTTGGTCAAGGTCAAAGAAATATTTCATATAGAATATTTAGAATAGGTTTTCTGTTGACATGAGAGGAAGCAGGCTATGGATAAATTCTCAGCTGGCCATGGAAATGATGCACTGAACCATACAAAGTAGAACGTATGCCCATCATCATTGGTCTGATATGGTGGGAAGAGCAGGGAGTGCTAATGAGGTGTATTTGCAAGTAAATGGTAACATGGCAATTATTATGCAAACTGATTTTTTTAATGAAAAAAAATTTAAGGACTCTAATCATCTTGATACAAAAAAATTAGCTTTGGGAAAAGAGTTTCTGCATACAGCTTCAGTATTTAACTGATGAAAAAACTGAGGGAAAGGGTTTGTCTATCACTAGAAAATCTGCAAGACTAAGAATTTTGCTTGGACTTCAAACTCCTTCCTGTCATGCATGAATGACAGGTGCCACTTGCAGTAGTTTTCTATTCTCCTTTCTGAGAAATTTGAATTGTGCTCCGTCAAAGAAAGAGCTGGCTGCCCACTCACATTCACAGCTACAATAAGTAGAACTTCGACAAACTTCCTTACCATAGTTCTTTCTCCAAAGTTCTAGAAAAATGGCTGCTTAAAAATGAAGAGGCTAAAGATAAAAGGGAGCTGGGGAGCGACTGCTTCTCATGCTCCCCTATCAAAGGACAGCACGAGTTAAATAGTTTTTCATAAAAAGGCAAAGGAAAAAAAAAGGTGCGTGTATCACTTAAAGACAGAGGAGAAATCTGTTATTAACGTTTTGGAAGAAAGGCTGCCTATATTTTTGCTGATATTTTTTCTCTGAGCAGAGCTAACAAAACAGCATTTGTCTCAGTCATCCTAGTACATCATGTAATTGTATCATTCAAGCTTGTTTCAGGTATGGGCTGCTTTTCCATTAATTATATTCCATGCACATGTATACATATCAGAGCTGTTGGGATGTCTATTTCTATTAGTTTAACAAGCCCTGGTATTAATGAGATTGCTCTATAATTGAACCTTTTCATGGGTCCCTTGGTGATGAAATTATGCTAATCTGAATCTGCAACCACAAGGCATCCATCATACTTGATCAAATAGTAAACATCAACAGTGATATGCTGGGAGTGTAAATGTACCGTTAATTATTACATAAATGAACAAGCCCCATTATTTCATCTTTATATTCATGCAACTTAATAAAATGGATGAAGACAGGGTGTATCAGACCTCCACTATGTGGCAGCATGGTCCACTTAACAGGAGTGTGAGCTTGTAAATATTGTTATATCTTGAGGCCTGATATTCTCTGCATATAAAAGAGGAAAGAAGGAGGATATATTTCATTTCCCTGAGTCACTTTTGTGGCAAACAATGATACTGATCAATTACATACCTTTAAAAGGGAAAAAGCATCTGATTTCTTTGATGCTATAATTGTTTGGTTTTAAAACCTGTGTGGATCGTGGATCACGAAGGGTTTTAAGCAAGAGATATATCTCAGAATGTCTGAAGTGGAATGATGTACATCAACTTCAGAAAATGTTTGTAAACTTAAGCAGATAAGATCTTCTGTACCTACACTTGCAAAAATAAATGGATTTGCAGGATGCCTGTGTTGCTGCAGGCATCACTCCTCAGCGATTGCTACACCACACTAAAGAAAAGAAGTAAAAATTTCAGACTGCTGTTAATCAATAATATGAGGAGGACCAGAATTGCCACAGAGAAAGCATAAACATGAATATCATTTTTTGGTCAATGTTTTTTATTAGGTGCACTGTACCTTGTAACTATCTGAGCAAGTACTAAATTTCAATGCAAGTTGCATTTATTTTTGCCTCAACATGTACAGACGTAAACAGAAATTAAAAGAAGATTTTATTTTGTTTGGTAGCATTTTAGTTTGACAAATCATAAGCCCAATTTTATCTAGTGACCAGAATATTCTTCCACAAATTCTGATGAAGGAGAAATACCTTATCAGAGACCTTACAAATATATTGAGCAAGATATGTGCTTCACTGATGTGAAATGCATCCGTGCCAGATGTCACTGACTAATTTCAAAAAACAAGATCAGTTTTCGGTTTTGAGCATGTTCTGCTAATTTCTATATAAGAGTATGTTGTGCTGATGATATCAAATCTACTTTTAAATCCCTTTTGACTCATGCTTTGCCTCTGCCTTTTTAATATGTAACAGAGCTACTTTAAATACATTTGTAGAAAAACGTTCTGTAAGCCATCAAGTTATACATTCAATTAATATAAAAATATAGGGATATATATTATGACTTTTCATAGGAGAAATACATAATTCAATAGAGGAGCATTTGAAAATGTACTTAATAACTTTCAGACATAGTTCAAAATAAGTTCCCTGGATTGATGCAATCCTGGGGCAATACAACTTAGAGAACTGCAAGCTGCTTACTCCAAGCTGATTCTACTGCTGCTAAAATCAAGATAAAGGCCTTTGTGACAGGGCCTATTCCAGTATTTATGTTACCTCTATTGGCAAGTGAACTACAAAACCCTGGGCTGATTTAAAAAAAAAAAATCATAAAAAAAATTTGTTTAACAGACTTCTTAAAACATTCTCATTTGGCTTCTACTGTTAACATACTTATTTAAAAACATTCCCATCTAAAAACTGAAGTCCTGAGCTTTTGTATAGATAATGACTTAGAAACAAGCAGAAGGAGAGAGGGCTGTCCCTCTGAGCTCCCAGGCTCATCATGTATTTATTCACATTCTGTTAATGACATTTTGCATTACTGAGACAGTTTGCCTCAACTTTCCTTTATCAAAATTGTTTTGAGATATATACCAATCATGGTGAGAGCTTCATATTACAGAAACAGCATATCAAAAAGTACCACACAACACCACATTCAATCTTGCAATTTCTTCTCTTTCCAACATCTGTCAGTGGAACTGCACAGGACTGTTTGTTCAGCACTCCTTCCAGAAAGCACCACATTCTGATACTTCTTCCCTTATTTACACCACCATCACTGCTCATTTCAGCAGCCTGACTCAGTTTCAAACAAGACTAGTGTCAGGCACTTTAAGAGATTGCTTCCATCCTTCCTTTTTCTTGTTTTTGACAGCATTGCCTAACGCTCTGGTTTCCCTCAGACGTGCTTTTGTAACTGTCTCCTGCTGAATCAGCAGCCCCTCCTCCTGAATTTACCAATGCCAGCTACACCAGGTTCACCCTGTTCTGTGACACCACCTGGGAGTCTTAAACCAGCCAGAGAAGCCCTGCCACTCCAAAAGATTAGCCATCAAAATGTCAAGGGACCTGGAAAATTGGAGAGAGTTGAAGGAAGAGAGGAGCTCCAGGCAGAACCCCCCCCCCAACAGCAAATGAGCAATGGAACCACCTCAGGTTTGTGGGTGTGTATGGATTTGACCATAGAAAGGGGTTTAAACTCCCTTTGTCCAACTGGCTGCTGAGGAATGCTGGCATCTGCAAAGGCAGGCTCTGCTCCTTGGCATGTCCAGGTGCCTCCCTGAGTCTACTGAGGCTTGTGCTGAAATCACAAAACTGCTCCTTCCCTTTAGTGAGGTTACGGCACAGCCACCCCAGGGGAAGTGGGGCCGAGGCACTCCTGTAGGAATGACTCCCCACAGCACAAGTCTTTGCCCTTTTGTGTCACCTGAGCTTGTCTAATCTCATATTCCAGTTAATGAATTTGATTTTTATTTATTTTTCGATTGAGGATTCCTTTATTAATGCAGATACATAAAATAATCCTCTAGATTTCTTTACGTAAACTATAATAATAATTTATTGCAAGTATTGTATGAGACAAAATCATGGAACAGCTTTTCCCAATGACAGAAAATTATTGAAAATTTGTACCGCTATTTATAATTATATCTGATTTTATTAATTACAGATGGGACAGCAAAACAATTTCTGAGGATCTTTTGTTCATGGCATTTTAAAAATCAAAACTATTCCTATAACTCCTAATCTATAGTCATCAAGAGAAATCTATCCTTTCTTGAGTTTTATTACTATACAAGGCCTTTGTTACTTATCAATATACATCTTTTGGTAATTATTTTCACTCTCTGTCCAAACAACATCAGCAAACTACATCCAAGATCCTATTGCCCTTGATTTCTTAAAGTTTAGCAAAAGAATTCAAGCAGTTTCAAACTATGAATATTTCTATTGAAACCAGAAAACCTTAACTTAATTTACATTTCTGTTGTCGTTGTTATTATTATTCACTGTTCCAGTTTGTAATCTTGATAATATGTTTATTTTGACTAGATATTCTAACCAGGGGTTTGATTAGCTGCTTGGCTCTCCTGTTTATACAAGTCACCTCTCAGAAGACTTGTCTCCCATTGCAATGATCCTTTCCTACGTGAGATCATACATTTTCAAATCACAAATGAGTGAAACAATTAAAGCCACTAAATTAAGTTAGACTTCAATCCTTTTACTTTTCATCCATTCAGACTTTCCTAAATAAATTATCTGCTATTCTAATTTTCCAGTCATGAAAGTCTTTCCACTAGGGTTTGGTAGAGATTTTGGTCAACTTTATTACTAACAAGCATTTATAATCCTTAATTGTTTGCTAGAAATTCAAAATTGTTTCTTACCCGCGTATTCAATATTGCATAATAACGTGTATAAGATAGTTTCTCAGTCTCCCTGCTGATGAGTTTACTCATTTGAATGTAAGTTAAGAACGACCATAGAACACGATGTTCCTTGTTTCAAGTGTATTCCTACCTAAATCAATTCCCTTGTGTCAAGGATACCCCTCTATACTATTAAAATCAATATAGTCCTGATCCTTTCTCAACAGGAGTTCCCAAATCAAGCAAACAAACAAGTACAACCAGGAAAGGCCAGCACTAAAATTTACAGCCAACTAAGGTTAAGTAATTAGTGCAGATTTACCAAAGTTCTTATCATTCAGCAACTCTCATTTTGATATTTCAGGTCCAAAATTCAGATCTCTCTGGGTATTCTGTTTCTGACTAATTTATCTCATAAAACTCATGACAAACACCAAAACGATTGTATGCAGATTTGAAGCTTTTAGTCAACTGTAGGAATTATACTCCACACAAAATAATTAGCATTATTTTCCAGACAGTCATGGATCCATAGTGTTAGCTGGAAGGAAGCACTGGAGGTCAGTTACTCCAAGCTCCACTCAAGCAAGGGCTGCTGTCAGCACTGAACAGCCACATCTTTCTGCAGCTGACCCATGGAAACCTGCAC
Organism: Corvus cornix cornix; assembly: GCF_000738735.6. NCBI lineage: Eukaryota > Metazoa > Chordata > Aves > Passeriformes > Corvidae > Corvus > Corvus cornix. Next base: position 12,209,937 of record NC_046341.1, on the reverse strand, counting down.
AGTGTAACCTGGAAGGCCATTGTTCATTACAAAAATAACTCAGGATTCAGAACAACATATTTCAATGTAATATCAGAGATTTGCAGGTGGTCTTGAAAGCTAAATGTTCACTTTATTTCCATGTGGATGGGCATATCTGATGGGTACAGGTATGACAAGAATTTGGTCCATGGCAGCCTACAACATTCATACCAGTGCACAGCATTGCTCTGCAGAGCAATAATAAGGTGAACATTCAAGGTACTCAAAGTCTGTTGATTATCACTCCAAAACTCCTGAAGGAGATTTACTTTTGAGCCCCTCCTATGTTTTGTGCCTGTCAATACCTGTCACCCACCTTTTCCTGGATGAATACTTCTCCATCAGTACAACTGAGACAAATGAAATGCCTGGGGATATACACATGCATTAAATAGCTATGCATGCTGAGAATCACTAAGGGATCAGAGGATTGGCCAACCAGAGTAAAACATAGAAATGGAAATCTTACATGAAGGGTTGATGTCATTGTTTCAGTGATACTCCAGGGGGGAAGCTTCTAAAATTCTAGCTGAAAACTTTTGACACCAGTCTCTCAGAGAACATATATATATAGATAGATAGATAGATATATGTGTGTGTGTGTGTGTGTTATACATGTACATGTTTGTCTGTGCTCATATAGTCCTCTGTCTTCCTTGTAGCTACAGAAATAAAGTCATTTTCTTTCAGATCAGCCATACTAACCTCACTATCCCTGCAGTGGGATTCTTATCAGGAAGCAAACGATGTAGTTTTAAGTCAGAACTGGTATCATTATTGTAGAGCACAGTTAGAGTGAAAAGATAGACTGCAATGTTTTCCCAGGAGGTGTGTATTCAACTCTGCCCACAGACTGACCAGCTGCAACCTTTTCAGCATCTCTCTCTGAAGGGGGAAGGAAGGATAAGTTATTACCCCCACATAAGGGCTGTATAGACATCACAGCCCAGAATTAAGAGTTACGTGCTAGAATTGAAGTAGTAGCACTCTAACAGCTATGACACAGATATCAGCACTGTGTTGGGCAACCAAGGAAACCATGAGCCTCAACACTTGCAATGGAAAATTGCAACTTCCCTCAACTGGGCAGAAGCTAACTAAAGATGATACTCAAGGCTCACAACACAGTCCAACAATCAAAAGTGACCAGTCAAAATGCTGGCACTTGCAAAATGTCACCACAGCACCTGCAGAGTCTGGAAGTTGCTAAATTCAGGCAGTCTCCAGAGAGGATTTCAAATTCTAAATCTCAAACTTAGTTATACAAAGTGAGTGGAAATCCCTGGCAGAAAGGGAGGCAGAACTGCAGGGAGCACAGGGGCTTTGATGGGATGTGGCAGTGTGGAATCAGATTAGTGTTTGGGAATTACTTGACTGCTTTGGAGCGGGGATTGAGGAACTCCAGGAGAGGCTGAGGTTGCCATGGACCATCCTCCTGCCCTAGAAGAACAACCTAAATTGATTTCAGACTGAAAACACCCTCAGGACTGGTATAAATACACCTACCCCTATTACAAGACTGTCAACTTAATGCCCACAATTGGCATAACTTCTACTAAGCAGTGAGTCTACAGCTCTCACGTGTGCAAGCACAGGTCTTACTGCACTAATGGCCATTTCCAGTTACATTTAGACTACCTGGCAAAAATCTGCTACTGAAAAACTGATTATGGGAACTCAAATTCACTTATAGCCTTTCTTAAAGAACCTGCTCCCTTTTCCAAAACACTTGATGGAAAAAATAATTTGTAGAAAATCCTGACCTGTGAAATCCTAACCTGTTACATGTTCAGAGCTGAATCTGTTCTCTATTAATCCTTGACCACTCCACTCACTTTTCTTCCCTTCCTAGCTGCATCCAAGGTTTTGAAACTTTTACTGCAATCATTTAATGAGACTTCTTATAGAGTAAGTGCTCAATGGTCATAGGATAAATAAGGCCAGTGCCAGCTATTGCCCTGCAAAAAGATTCTATGTATGTGCAGATGGAGACAGGTACCAGTGAAAATGGCTGATGGTGAGAAGGTATCAGCTAATTCTTGGCTCCTTCCTTCGAAAAAAAACAGATTTAGTAAATGAATCATCATGTAGTTTTAAAGATCGCTTCCCTTCCATACTTTCTTCATCTTGTAAGTTTGTGTTTCCACCTTTCCTTGCTCAAAAGAATGCAGGCTTCTTAATTTCCCACAAGGAAGGCTACAGTTTCACTTAAGATCAGATCAAATTTGCAAACCTCAGGAAACAGTTAAATTCAAGGTTATATCCCACTATTGAGTTACAGAATTACAATGTTCATTAATGCAGCTATGGCTGCATAACCCCAACATGCTTACCATGGAAATAGCTCTGTGGAAAAGCATCACGCCTTCTTCAACAAGTCATACAAAATCTCTGAAGTTCTACTGCAGCAATACTCTTAGTTTTTACAAAACATTCACTGGTAACTTTTATGTGACAGGCCATAGAGATAATAGTTTTCCAGGCTAAATGAATTAGTGTTTGCTGGACAGATTTTGTCACTATACAGTGGATATAGATTGTGTGTGAAAGGGGGTGAACTGAAATCTAATTAGATTTCATTTTAAGTCTAGCTGCTGCAATTATGACTTCTGAATAAAAGTGGTTGTTATTTAGCAGGGTAGCCTAAGCAATGCACATAATTATTATAATTATTAGGTACCTAATGATATCTAATAGGAGTCAGCATTGTAAATAAATGCTGTAGACTGTTCAGCAGGGTGGCCTGTACTTTGCAGAAAACTAAATAACAAAGGTTAATAAATACGTTTGCAGATGATTGTTTTACAGGAACCCTGGGCAGCACTATCTGTTGGAGATTAGATACATTAGAACTCAACAGACCAGAAAACATCCAGAATAATAGTCTTGGTACTAGCTTATAGATGCAGTGTATTAAAATAGCCAAACCAAATTCCTTCTGTTCCCAAAACCTGATTCTCAAGTATAAGTTATACTGGGATTTTTTGTTTGTTTGTCTGTTTTTTAATAAGATCACTTAGTGGGCAAAATTCAACTTTAATGTTATAAATCAGCAAATGTGAAACCAATCAGCCATTCAGTTTTTCTGTTCCAAGCCCTTTTTCAGTTCTCAGAATTTTAGAATATAAAATGGATACTGCTATTTGAAGTGTGAATTACAATAGCTGCAGATGCTGCCTAACTCCTATTTGCACTGTATTAGCAGAAGAATTGTATTTATGTAATGAAGACAATGTCCACTGCTGATATAGATGACACGTTAAAGATTTAAAATTGCATGTGTTTGCAAAGTGCATTTCAGAACCTTCAATTTCCAAAGTCCATTGTGCTTTCAATTATCTTCCCACCCAGGCAAACTAGGGAGAGACTAATCAAGCATAATGTCCTCACATACTTCCCACTATGCCTTCCTCAGAGAGGTCAAAGGGCACTGTCAGATCACAATTGCAGCTTGCTCTGCTATGGGAAACACTGGTATGATTTACAGTTTATAGTCTCCATCACTAAATGTAGCCATTAGTAACAGTATGCTGAGCTAAAAAATAAGCATTTGTTATTCCAAGTTTTCCCACATGACTTTTGAGATAATCTTAGCATCTCTAAATTGTTTTGATAGTGGCCAGTTAGCTTCCACAAAACAAAAAAAATCCCAGCCTGGAGTAAACACTCCAGTAATGTATTTAAGGCTCATACATTTATCTGACTGTAAATATTTGTTTTTTGAATAACACCCATATTAGCTGCTGCAAATGAGGGGAAAAAGTGTGCATCTCTCACATTAATAAATGGGTTATTAACTGATTTCTGCCCTGGAATAAAAGGGCATAATCCAGTCATCTAATTGCCTCCTGAATTGGAAGTTTGTAGGTTGTCACAAAAAGCTCTCCCCAAGAGAGCCTTCCTTCAGGGATGAGGCCACTCACTCACCCACCTCTGTGCTAAGACTGTTCATGCTAAACTCTCACTGCCGGGAGAACGAGCACATTTTACACTTCTCTGGCACATACATCAAGCGCTGGAATCGTAGGATCATAGGCTGGTTTGCCTTGGAAGGGACCTCACAGATCATCTTTTCCCAACCCCCTGCCATGGGCAGGGACACCTTGCTCTAGACCAGGTTACTCCATCCAACCAGTCCTCCAACACTTCCAGGGATGGGACATCCACATCTTCTCTGGGCAGCCTGTGCCAGTGCCTCACCACCCTTGTGGTGAAGAATTTCTTCCTTATCTAGTCTAAATCTACCCTCTTTCAGTACAATTACATCTTCCCAAGCCCAAATTCACTACTGTTCTAGATAGACCCAGTAGTGCAGCCAGGGTTTAGTAACATGCTATTAAAGACAACTTCTACTTCCCATGAAAATTAGCTCAGTTTTTCCAATTACCAGCTTTGACAACTCTCCCCTGACTTCAGACTTCCCTGAATAAATCCCTAATTTGCTTCTACCTGCAGGACTCCTGCAATGCCTTCTCCCCAAGGGGTTTCTTCAACAACTCAAAGAGTAACTGCTTGGCACTTATTATCAGGGCACCTGGGGAAGAGGAAATTCATCTAAGGTGACCTAATTTTGGACACTCAGAAGAATGAGATCTCTAAGACAGTTGAACAAAAGGGTCAAGGTAAAAACCATCCCTGTTGATGTATGTGCCCTTTCCTCTATTCAGTTAGTGGAAAGCAGAGCAGCTGAGGAGTTTTATCCCACTGAGTAACTTCATACACAAATCATAAATGCATAACTAGGAACGGCACAACATGTGCCTCTGAATATGGTCCTTTAAATATGTGAGGCATCTATCAATAACAATAATGAAATATTGCCTTTAACCTAAGTTGCATTTATCAGAATCTACCAAAAGTGCAGCTGTCACAGTGAAAGTAACTGGTCAACTGAACATTATTTCATAATATTAATAAAAGGTAGCAACGATTGTGGAACAAACAAGAGGTTCAGCTTTGAATACTGGAATAATGTGAAATTATTAAGTTGGTTCAGCTCAGAAAAAACATAATTTTTAATCACAATATTTTGTAAGCCACAAATGGAATTCGTTTTAACAATTCATGAATTAAAGATATGCTTTGAAATTGAGTTCAGCATCCTAAAAACATATATTACATATCTATACAGCAAACTTTGGCACTAATGTAAACCAGGTTCTATTTACATTTTGATTGCTACCTCATACCTATCAATTAATGTACTGTATTCATAAAACACAACTTTCAATACCCAGCTGATGTGAAGAACTTCCATAGGCAGTTCAGGCTCAGTCTCTACAGAATACTTTGTTGGCAATGCTGTGTGTAAAGTTAAGTACTGTGCTTGTGTTTTTATCTATCTAAAATTAATCTATCTCAAGTTCTCTCAACCAATTTTTCTTAAGCAAACTTCATGCCTTAAAAAATACAGCCTTAAAGCATTAAAGCAGCCTTTTGTGTTAAGAGAACTCTAACAAATTGCATTTGAACTATTTAAACCTTTTTTTCACTGAATCCAGTAATAGTTTTGATCCAGAGAATGGCATTTTCCTCATTTAAAACAAAAACCCAAACTTAATTTTCCGTTGGCTTTAACAGGAGTTTTTGGTATGCACAGCCAACAGACTTGGTCTACCTGTTAGACTCTGGCAATAAGAATACAAGGGAGGTCAAAGTGACCCTTTACTCAGTGAATAAAAGAGCCTGTGAAAGATGCCAAACCCCACTTCTTTTTATATCCATGTGATTTCAATAGTATTACGAAGGTGAACAAGGGAAGCTGAACTGGTGTTAATGTGCTTGTGACTGAGCTGCAGAACAAGCCAGAATATGCCCCAAATGATGGATTTGATTAGACAGACAGCAAGTTGAATATTCAGATGGAACAAAAGTATCACTAAAAATTGCAAAGGCCATCTGTGTTTATAAATACAAAACACACACACAAACCATGAATGCTATGGGACTAAACCCACCCCTCTCACTCACTCACTTAAATCAGCGCTCTCAGTAATCTGAATCCAGTTTATTGATTCCTCTGTCTGCTGGGAAGGAGGCAGTTGCTTACACTGAAAGAAACAACTCAGCATGTCAGAGAAGGGCCTTTCAGAACAGACCAGAGCTCGGTGCATCAAACTTCTTTAAAGCAAGAATGATTATTTATTTAAAACAGGTTGAGTGTTAGTGGTTCGTCCCGTGTTCAATTCCCTTGAGAGGCACCATGTGTCCTTCCCCTGACGCCGGTGCTCTGAATGCAGATGGTTTGTCAGACACTGGGCTATTTAAGCAGCTCAGAGGCTGTGCAGAACGCAGCATCAGTGTGAAGTGAGGAATAGAAACTGCTTTGCTGCGAGAAAGAATGGTTCCATCAGGAACTCAGCATGCTAAGGGAGGGCTGGACTTGCACACAGGCAGTGCAGCTGGCAGAGTTAGAGATCACTGGTGCGCACACAGGCTGGTGAAAAGCTTTGTGCCATGGTCAGTGCCCACTAGGGTGGAGTTCATGGCACTGGCCACTGAGCTCTTAAAAGACTGGGTTGCAGAGATGAAAAGATCCCTAGCAGTGATCTTCACTGGTTCATTTCAAAATCTGGCCCCAGTGCTATCAGTTATACTGGATGAGACCCACAATTTGTTCCGGTAACTAGAGCTTGTTTGGTTTTATTGCACATCCCAAGAGGCTCATCTTCAAGTCTGGTGACAGTATTTGGAAGCTACACTTGGGAGTTTTTTTCTCAAAGCTTTCCATACATTTGACAGTTTTGTGTGTATCTGGCACACCTGTTGCTACCCAGGCAAGTGAGCCTCCTCACTCTGGTGCCTCAGCTCTGCACTGCGCTGCTCAGGGTGAACACCACCACTTCATTATAACATGCTAAAACTGATATATTGCCATTATGCCTAGAAAGAGATGTTTCCAGGAGAAGGAAGGTTTATCACTACTATGAAGCACTGAAATTTACAATGTTTAATCTGCCAGAAACCACTTTTCTGCAAATAGACTTCCAAAGTTGACTATAATGTTGTCTTGTCTTCTGATTCCTTTATTTTCCTTCTGTGAAAGGCTTCTACCACAATAAAAAAAAAATTTGCAATCAAAACAAATCTGATACCAGGGAATGGCTTGCCCTTACTTAGTAGCTCACTAGCGGGATGAATGGCAACTTAGGCTATTTTTTTTGGTTAATATCATCTAGGGATGATATTGTTATAAATCTTTTGGTGAACCTTCTCCATGAAAGAGAAAGAAAAGAAGACAACAGCTAAATTCATCTATTTAAAGGCTACTCCTGGCAGCAGCTGGAAGATGTTGCTGTTCTTTAAGCATTATTCAGCTCATAACAATGTTTTTTCCATCCTTTTAATACCCAAACCTTAAAAAAACCTGCTGAGGGCATGTCAAACATGTTCAGCTATTACATGCAAGTAGGTAATAAAGGGACATAAGTTCCTACAACTACAGAAGATAAATAGCTTCACATACTGAAGTCTCAAGCATGTCTATATTCACCCTTTACAGAAACCCTTCCCAGCTCATTGATTCACTCTGTGAGATTTAGAAGGTTTCTTTTATGTCTCCAAATTAGGAAAGATGCTAAAAGGTGTGAGGAAATTTCTGTGTTTTTGCATTTAATTCTGATAAAGATAAGAAAAGAAATTGTTAAAAATTTAAAAACCTGAATAAAAATATAGTGATCATTATGGAACAGTTACCAGCTCTAGGCCCTCAGAATAAGTGGCAGGAACTAATGTATGCTTAGTTTGTCTCTTCAGGATTTTCTCCAGTCATAAAACCATCCATCATACTGGAATAAGCCTTTCTCATATCTTCCCTTGACTCTGCATGGATTGAAAAATATAATTGTTTGTTAAATCTCCTTCAGAAGAAATTATTAAAACAATTTGGATTTGTGTAGATTTATGTATTCAGATAGAATCATGGAATAAATGGATTTTTATGATGTCTATGTTTGAATTTGCTACAAAGATATGACCTACATTTTCAAAACCCAGTAATAATTTCACAAGAAGACTTTGATGCTATCTGTGCTTGTCAATTTGTTGAGATTGAGGATAAAGGGCTTCTGAAATTTGGCCAAAAAATCAAGTTACACAGTTAATATTAATTAAAAAAAAACCTCAACCATTTTTCTGGTATTTATGATTTAAGATTACACAACGAAAGCTCATGTGTTGCTTCTCCATCAGCAAGGAGTTTGTTTACTCTTTGTTACCATGAATACACTTGAAGAGTTTTTTGGTAATTTTCTAATGGAAAAGGAAAAAACCAAGCAGCTTTATTGCACAGAATCTTTAGAGCAGAAACCTGTAGTTTCATGTGAAGGCCTATTTAAGGAGAAAGAAATTTAAGAGATTACTTTGTAATAAGAATATACATTTTAACCTAGCAGAACACCACTAATTTTGGTAAAAAAAAGTCTGTCATATTTACATTTATAGTATGTATTAGAGAAATAATTTATGTGTTTTATGAACTCAAAATTAAAACTAATTTGAATTTCAGCTTTCATACTTGGGAATTCAATGGTTTGTTTCAAATTTTCATACTGATTTTACTGTATTCCCAAGATGGTGGGAGGCAAAACTTGGGTAGAATGGATTATTAGTACATATTCAAAGAAGCAGAGCAATTAAATGACAGTTGCCCATGAGAATGGTCAAGCCAGACTGAAAATCTAGACAACAGGGGGTCTGTTTTAGGAAAGGCAAAAAAGGAGATACTTTCTGAAGGGAATTCAGAAGGTAACCTTTTTTACAACCTCTGAGTAGAGCACATGATGTATGCAATGCCTCTGATGAGAGTGTGGTGGACTGAACACCATATTCAGCATATTCAGATTCACCTGAACCTTGCTCCTGCTGAAGACAGGACAGTGAAACTTTCTGCTCATCCCCAGTGAGCATCTACTGTAGTAGTTTCACGGGAAGCACAGAGCTCATAGCACTTCTCGGAGAGTGAGAGGGTAAATTAACCAGCACCCAGAGTGAGTGAAGAAGGGGTTCTCACTGGAAGTGTATTGCAGAGCTATAATCAGCTATCAAAGAATATTTCTACAGCACTACAGTAGAACAAGTGGTAACTTAGGTTGTCCTCACTGCTGTGCCTCTCATCGGGTGCATCAGATCAGAAATTTAGACAAGACAACTATCTGTGCATCACATACCTTAGCATCATAATTGCCACTTAAACTGAGTTCTCATTGTTCAGTTTAGCATAATAATAGCAGTCTTGGAATCAGTCCAGATTCAGTACAGTTTATAAACACCATCCAATTAAACCTCTTGGAATATGTTCCCTACCAGTTTCTGAGAAACAGGTTAACACAGTCATACAAGACACCTACTCTTTCATGAGCTGAAATGGTACAGTTTATCTACAGTGTTTTAGTGATGTCACTTGTAACACAACAGTGAGAACCAGGCCTAAAATCTTGCAAAAAATTAACTGTTCTGTTGGAATTAGCATGAGTTTTTAAACTGCCTTTCAGCCAAATTTTAGCACTCAGATGACTGAAACATTGGGTATGAAACACTTTTCAAGTGAGTATCCCTCGACAGTCACAACCTGTGGTGTTACTCATTTCACTTGCAGGAAGAGATGACAGCTTCACCCTCTGTAGAGGTGATGGAATTAGGAAACACCAGAGGAGTTCTCAACATGCAGAAAGTAATAGCATAGGCACATACACACGAGGATGTAAATTCTTGAACGTGTTAATGCACTCCTCTCCCTCCTACTCTGCCAGGCCAGCTCTGCTGCCCACCTGCACACCATGTGGCTCTTTAGGGAACAGGGGCCGTGCTTCTCTCCTCTGACTTCATTACACTCTCGCACATTCACAGAGCAACAGCATGTGACAGATGATCGACTGAGATCAAGACAGGGGAAGATAACGTCAGAGTTTGCCTGTTCACACAGCTGCTCGCCACCTTTCATTCTTCCCCCAAGCTTGGCCCTACAGCACTAAAGCAATAGAGGATTGTCACAGCCTTCAGCTCTCACTGCCTGCTACAAAACCAGTGACTTACAAACAAACCCGGGCTTGAGAGTACTGACAACCAGGGCAGGTCCCTGCAGCCATTTGAGGTGCCTTCGGTTTTCATTTCCTGATGTTCTGTGGTTTTCTTTTTGCTGCTACACAACCTTTTGTCTTTCTCTCTATTCATGTTCTCCCTCACTCAACTGAGAAAATTCACAAGATTGAATTTAATCCCACAAATAACTGCAGCTGTTTTTTAGTTGACCAGACAATATTTTCACGGGGACACCCATTTGATCTTTTAAATTTTAAATAATGTTTTGTTTGAAACCTTAGTCATGTTCAATTATAACTAAAAAGACCGATTATTAAAAAATTCAACAAAGTGAAACAAATGTTTCACAAGCATGTTAAACCACAGATCTGATAAGGTTGATTACTCTGATGTTTTGCCATGTGTATAAATGCTTGTGGTAACTCTAAATGAGCTGCCACCTCTACAGTGCAGGTGCGTGATCAGAAACACCAGCTCAGGCACCACAAAGCTCCTCCCAGTGAGTGCAATAAAAATGCAATATCACCTTGCTGCCCTGCTCCTGACTGCAGAGATGGGTTATCCCACATTAGCCCAGAGATCACTGTCCTTTGCAGTGCAACATACCCTTATGTGCTTTGCTGAAGACTCAAGGTCCTAAGACTTCAAACCCCAAGTCATTCAAAAGAGAATACAGGCTTTTCAATTTACAAATACTTTTTTAAATCCAGCTCTCTCTTAGCATATAAACCACTCTGTACCTTCCATTTCAATATGCTTTTATTGATGTTGTAATTCATGTCTTAAGGGCTTTTATTAGGAAATGGTACCTGCACAATAAGACACTACAACAACCTCTTGTTTTGCTAAATATCAGACTTGACACTGTTACCTGTTCTACTCTTGTACCCAAAGAGAAAAAAATAAAAAGTCAATGAGGATGTTTATAAAGAGCCACAAAGGAGAGCTAGGCAGGAGGCTCGATTTGTTCCCGCCACATTTTAAACTCATGTAATACCCGTATCTTAAAAATTGTGTTACTTTCGATTTTTCCTAGGACAAGACAGGTGATGAGGAAGAACTGCCTGCTTGGTTTTTTTGCACTTTACCCTTCCTTTCCTCTCAATCCCTCCTTGTCACCAGATTCCCATATATATGAGTCACAGGAAAACAAAGAAAAGAACAAACCCTCCCATTCAGATTGTGAGCAAAGAATTAATGTCTGAAAGATCAGAGCATATAACAGCAAAAATTATATAACTGCAGTCAGATATTGAAGATATTAAGTCCTTATGAAAAGAGACTGTAAAACTGAGCTACTTTATGCCTTTTAAAAATTTTATTTATAATCTGGCAGAAGTTTTTCAGGTTGTTATCGATGCCAGTCTTATTAATACAATAAACAGGGAACCATATTCAGAAATGGAAGCAAATAGGACTTTTAGGAAAAGCTTTGTTAAATGTATAGCATTTGCATGAATATGGAGAATTCACATAGGATTTATTTAGCAGCAAAGAAAGAAGTAGCTTTGTTAATAACCAAGATCAAATAATCACACATGAGCAAAATAGGGATAGTCCCATAGTACTCTTTGCAGATTTATTTCATTTTATAATATTAAAAAATACAATACTGACAGTTAAGCCAATACAATGCTATGTTTACACAATGCTGAAAAAGTTTTTTAACAACTAAAAAGGACAAGTAAAGGAAATGACACTAATAAAACTCCTGTTTTGATTCTGACTTTAAAAGTTTGCTGACGAATTTATTTGATTATGTTTAAATCAGGTCTAACATAACACTACTGTAATTTCTCAAATCTCAGAATACTTCAGTTAACTTGATTACTGCCTAGAATACCAATAGCTACAGAAATACTCCAGAAACTAATACCCAGATGAATCTTCAGCAGACTACAATCCCATATTTCCTTATATGCTTTTTCCTTTGTCTCCAATTTCTGTTCAAGAAATTTTTTTTAGTCTTCTATAAGGAATTTTGATTAACTTCCATTAAGTGCCTAATTCCTCAGAAGGTGTATTTCTGAGTGGTTCCATTGATGTATGCCAATTACACCAGCTGACAAACAGCCACTGCATCACAAAAAAAATCCATATTTTTAATGACTCCCTAGCTGTCCTCCATGTATGTGTGTATGTCATGACACACAGCTTCCTACCATCTGCACCTCTTCCTTTATATATACACGCATTTTGTATTATAAATTGCTTGGCTGTGATGTATCCTGACATTTGACATAGCAGCAGGGCTTGGGGGGGACTGTAAGTGCTGATCATTAGATTATTGTTGAAGTATTCTCTCCTTTCCTCCCCTGATCCCTGTGTTCCCTGGAGACACAGGTGTTAATAAAATCAAACAAAATGAAAATGGGTAAATTATTGCAAGCTATGAACACCTACATTTTGCCATGCCTCACTAGTTTCCAATACCACCTCATTCTTGAGACAACCAAAGAAAAAGATGCAATTTCATTCCGTAGACTGGGTGGTATAAGGAAAGGACAAAAGAGACAAGATATTGCAATCCAAAGGTCAGCGACCCACTCCCTTGTATAATTATAGCATTTCATTTATATCCTACCAATCTGTCTTTGGATGGCTGAGAGTAAATTAAGTAGCTAAAAAAGAACAATTTTGAAAATTCCTTAATAACTAGTAACTGAGTTCTAAACCTAGAGCATCATATAGGGAGATGAGCACAAGTATCAGCTTGCAATTTATTTGCTAAAAAATAATTTTAAGAATACTCAAAGATTCAGATCTGATCTAGATCTGTGTCTCACTGCTTTACTTCAGGATTCTTGAAAACAGATTTAAGTTATTCTATACACCACACAGAGTCTGTAGAGCTTCAAGGGTCTGAATCATTCTTGCATGCAGTATACATCCAGTTGAACCTTCCAGGATGGATGAACTTTATACCTCTTTGAAGTGCAGGTAGAACATTTTTGTGCGGCGTTCCTCATTTCCCTTGATCAAGCAAAAAACTCTCCCCTGCATTCTCCCAAAAACGTTTCATGCAGTAACAAAACTGTGTGAGAACATTAATGAACTTTTTGCTAATATTTATTAACAGCTGACATCTAAATTTAATGGTGGCCCACCTTTAGTAATTAGCAGAGACCAACAGTTTAACAGTCTGCTAGCCATTGTTATTGGAGCAGCACTGCACAGCTCTTAGTCTCATCTACTGGACAACCAGAGGAGCACAATAGAAAATGAATTCTGGATCTGTAGAACTGATCAAAGAGTCACTCAGTCTCTCTCCATTCAGTGCATGCAATGCCAATGACTTACCACGGTCACTCTCTCTGGCACAGCAATGTTTCACACTTCAATGTAAGGTACTAAAATGCTATAGATTGTAGAACTTTGTAAGAAACCAAATGGGAAATAATGCTCTCTAAAGGGTTGGAGGAACAGAATGAATCAAATGACTCCTGTGAAAAATACTGGAAACTCAACTATTAAAGCCAGACACTTCAGAGCACTCCAATCCCTACAATTGCTGGCAGCCAGTCCCAGGTCACACCCATTTCATTTACATGCTAAATATTGGCCAGAACTTGGAATTCAAGACTGCAGCTTTATAGAAACAGCCCAATAAGTTTCCACTTGAAAAGCTGTCTAACTGTATTTATTTCAACCAGACCACAGTAATTAATATTTATGAGGATGAGTGAAAGCAGGATACTCATAGCAAAAGGGGATTATGGAAACACAAGAATGTGTGAAGATGCTGATGGGACAGAACAAATGGCACCTGAGACATAGATGCAGCAGGCCCATGAAGGGAGAAAAGGAGAGGACAACAATACTTGTGTAACTGTCTATACACATGAGCACAGAAAAACTTGTTCCTGTGCTTTGTTCCACGTGCAATCCAGGAAAAGTCTTGGTACTCGTACCAAATACATTTATTACCACTGATTTAACGGGTTTATTTGACTGTTACAGGCACCCACATCTGAGCCATCCCTGATCTCAGGCCAATCAAAGTAACACTGCACATGTTCCATTCTTCAGGGGTAAGTACTAGATCTGTTACAGGCTTTAAATGTGTATGTGTTGCATATTTCTGGATTTATATCTTACATGAATATGACCAATAAAAAGTGGACAGAAGAAGAGAGCTCCGGAAAGAACTTGTCAACAGCATTTTCAGGTGAAAAAAAAAAAAAGAAAAATAGGAGGTTTTGATCTGCAGAATGTGAAGTGTACAAAGTATAACAATTAAAACAGAAGGGTAGATACTTTGAGCTCATTAAAATTTCTTTTGAAGATGAAAGTCATTAGATTTCAATGAGAACTTGGAGCAGAAGCTCACACTGACATGAGAATATTTAACCTGTAGTCTACAGTGCTTCAAGCAACTGGAAGTATGATAAATAATTGCTTGGCTGTAGTAACCACATAGAAGGAAAAAAAGGATTACCCTAATCAAACACAGTCAGTGTGGTGTTGCCTGTCTCTGTGCTCCACATTTCATTCTGAAAGTTTGCAGTTATAGAAACGGAAATCCTGAGTTCTTAAAAAGGAAATTGTAAAGGATTTATTTTCCTGCCACCTCCAAGAAAACTTTGATAATATTCAGGGTCAGTTCTTCAGCTGGTATGATCAGCATAGCTCTGTGGAAGCCAGTGGATCATTGCCAATTTATAATAGCTGAATGTCTGCTTTTACTACAGGGACAACCTTATTTTAGATTTTTTTTCCTCCCTATCTCTAACTCTTTTTTTTTTTCCTCTTTAAGTTAGGAACATTAATAGCCAAATACAGTTTCTGTTGTCAGGAATACCTGTCCTTCAAGGTATAAGACTCATATTTTCACGTGAGTTGCACCAGTGATTCTTACTCAGATTTCAGTATCACCACAAAGCACAAGCCAGGACCATACAATCCTTTACCATACAGGTATTTTCTATGTTATATCAGTGCAAAAAGCTAAATACTAATATTAACATAAGCCTAAAGCACAAATAATGGGCCCTCCTGAAAAGGCAGGGTAAGCTTGTCTTAGACAGCAAAATCATGGCAAACAGTACTTTACAGGAAAGAAATGAAAAGGGTCAGAGAAGGGAAGACACTTGCACAAGTAAAGGCTCCATAAATCAGTGGCGAAATCCAGTTATCCCATGGGAAGTACAGTGCCCATGCAGCTGGGTGAAACCACAGTCTGTCATTTCTCACAGAAGAAGATGCCATTTGCATTAGAAGCAGTATGTAATACAGTGAAAGAAAACCTTCAAAGCATTTTCTACACAATCTCTTTGCACTTCCCTAAACTCTCAGATCCTGAATGCACAGTGCTCAGGAATGCTGTAGCAAGTGCTCCTTGCATCCTGGGCAGCGCCATCCCTACATAAAGTATCCCTGTAGAAGAAACACCTGACTTTTTACCATATAGGTGCTTTCTGCATGAATCAAGAGGATAAAATTAAGATAACACTCTGCACTAAGATATTGCCCCTGAAGGGCTGTGGAGATAGTTGTCATTTCCTTAAGCACACACAACACAAATTTCATACCTTTCTAATCCTAGGCAGTGTTCCCTTTAGCCAAATTTCATTCTTCTAACAAAACGAGAAGACCTTTATGCTTACTCCAAGCCTGGTGGCAGCAGGCAGTGGTGGCAGTGGCCCACTCTGTAGTGAAAGATCTGCAGGACACATGAGCACACCCCTCCTAAGACATCCACAAATGCAGCCATTTAATTCCAGCCAGACTCAAGCATGGCACCTTCCTCGAGTGAAATTCTGAAATTCCTGCTGTTTCTCTTCACAGCTCTGCCTTGCTAAGGTAAGGACACAGAGCTCCCAGGTGTTCCCAGGCTCTCATTACTGCTGTCCTGCCCGTGCTGGTAGGGAATCAATGCCACCACAATTGTGTAAACATACAAAAACCAAATTCTCAAAAGAAGCCATCTAGGAAGGAAAAATGAAAACATTTTATTCTGCATATATTGAAAAAAAAAGCAGTTTTATTCTTTCATATGGAGAAAAGGCTCTAGGGAAAGTAGCTGATTGTGTGGAGCCTCTTGGTTTTGACAGTAATTTCTTTGCCTTCTTTGGCAAACAGGGGTTCAGGGAATACATTTCTGACTGACTTGGGTTGCAGAAGTAGGCTTGTATAAATCCACAGCCAAAAAGCCTGATGGTAAGGGTGATGGTAAGCATGATGCTAGACCAATATCCATCCATTTCTAAAAAGACAAAGGGAAAAAACCCTGAAACATGCTAATCTACAACAGAAATATATAAAGACCTAACTACTTTTAGCCAAAATAGCTCTGAAGAAAATTTCCCAAGAGATTAGAGCTCTAGGGCTGGAGGAAGAGTCACTGGGCAAAGACAGCTTTTGGAAAGCAAGTTTTTTATTTAAATGAGAACAAGATGTTTGGAAAAGACTATGATAGATGCCCTTCATAACTTCTCAGAGGATCTACCAACCCAATAATTTTCTCATTTGACTGGTAATGAAAGAAACTAGAGTTACATTTCTTGCTCTGGTAAAACATGCTCAGAGTCTGCATTTCTCATATCCCAGGTGACTGCCTGGACCACCTAAGAGCTGTTTGAGTTTGGGTATATTTGTGTTGATGTTCTTTTTTAGACCTTTCACAAAATATGTGATGAAAATGTGCATTTTTTCCCACAAATCATTTGCAAAGGAAGGTGAAGCCAAAAGTTAAGAATGAAAAATGAATCATCTGAGATATACTTTGTTAATCAGTGCTGACAGCTAAAAACTGTAACTTTTCTGAAAAATCTTTTATCTGATTGGATCCTCAGATTTCAACTTGGTAAGCACTAACTACCAAGTTACATCTATTTTGTTGCAAAAGAGGTCTTTTGCTATCACTTTTTGCTGGAAATCCCACCATTGGTGAAACTGAGAAAAGCTTGTCAGGAGCCTGTTTCACTGGAAGATTCCCTATCTGCTTCTGGCTATTTTGCAAAACAAAACAAATTATTTTGTTACATGGAGCTGCTGAAAAAATGTGGGTGTACAAGATGTCATGTGGCAATTGCTTCTGTGTAAAGACCAGGCCACAACAGTGGTCACTATGAAAAACTTTTGCCACAGTCACTGGCAAATGTTTTGGTGGAATAATGTGCTCTGCATTTGCAAACACTGGTAAAAACAGGTTTCATTAACATCGATAAAACCTCCCCAGAATCCAGCAGAAAACTCCCATTATAACTTTAAATAATTCAAGCAAAAAATGAACCCTTTCCTGAATATGTTCTGAGATAAGAATGTTTTCTAAATATTTGAGAAAGGAAGGGGGGGAAAAGGTTAAAATATAAGGGTAAACTTACATGCAATCCTCCCAGTACATCACTGAGTAGCTGTCTAAACATTGTACATTTAATATCCTTACCACAAAATATTTATATTCCTTTGCTGCTTTGTTACTGCATAGCCCTACAACCAGACTATCTAGGACTAAATCTGAAAGCAGAATTCAGGCACACTGTAGCATTCAATGTTTAGAAAATCCTTTGCCCTTGCAGTATTCATAATCTTATTATGTTAAATTTAGCTGGTCAAGTTCTGCTCTTACTTGTACTTCACATCTGTCAACTTAGGGCGTATAGGGCATACATCAAGGCAGCATTTAGCTCAGCATAGGGAGAGATTTGATATTTGAAATATATTCATCTTTTGAAAGCCACATTTTTTCCAGTAATAAATGCTGAAACAAGTGTCCCCAGTGCCATGCAATCTGCATCCTTTCCCACTCAGCTAAAGATGGTATTAAGGAGCTAAAATGAGAGAACTATTGCCATTTGGTTCCGTAGCGTAATGGCTCGGTATCATCCTCCCGACGCTTTGGACACTTTGTTTAACAAGGAAATCAGCTGGAGCACAGGAGCTGCTGAGGAGTTCCAGGCTGAGGGTCTGTGCTGGGCTGCAGGCTGTGCGCTCCCGTGTCCCCAGGCTGCACGGACACCCCTGCGGGGCCCCGGCAGCTGCTGCAGCAGGAGCACTGCAGGCACTGCCCGCCCGCTCTGTCGCACAGCAGCTGCACACATCAAAGGCAAGCAAGGGAAACTGGCAGCTGCAAAGGCTGAGGTGGAAACAGGATTCAATCCACACGAGTTTTGTAGATGAGTTGTTTTCTTCATTATATCAATATATAAAGAGAAATAAATACTTGCAAACAAGCACACAGAGCACTGATTCCTCAAGCATCCTATTGGAGTCCCAAAGGCTTGGTCCTATTAAAAATAGTCCTTTTAAAATACCTTAGTTGTATTGAAAAAATGCTCCAAAAATCTCAGGTAAAATTTTATTGTTTTCCTCGGGTAAGCAGAAATCATCAGAGCAAGTAAACTTACTATAAATAGTGTTTACTGTCATTAAAATGTCTTTGTTTCCTTATATTATGTACATGGAAATAGAAAACACAGATGGTCAGAGTGCCCAAGGTGAGAGAAGACACCTGTGAAGGTGACTTAATTTCTTCCTCTGACCTTTTACAGCAGTGAGTCAAAATAGAAAACAGGTTTATAAAAATTCCATTTTATGCCTGTAGTGTACACACTGTGTATGTTTTGGAGGGGCACAAGATGCACTACTTTCATCTGACTGTGTAACAGAGGACACAAGTTATTAGCAATAGCACTTATAAGTAAGAAGCACTTGTATGGAGAGATGTAATGACTGTAGGGATTTGTGTTGAAGTTCTGTTTCAAATAGTCAAAAAACTGGTAAGCAGTGAAAAATGGCGCATATTGCTCAACTTTCAAACATATGTGCAAAAGACCAAAATCAGACCTTTTAAACTGACTGCATGCATTACACCAAGATATTCCAATCATTTTAGTTGAAACTCTCCAAAATGTCATTCCAAAATTTTCTGCAGCACTTCAAAAATTTCAGTACAGAAACAAAGAGATGGGAACAACAAAACTAGCTGAACTTCAATATTTTGATATCATTGCTTGTAACTAAAGACTTTTTTTTTTTGTTTTTTTTTTTTTTTTTTTTTTTGTTGGTTTGGGTTGGGCTTTATAAAATTTATTTAGCACCAAAACAGAGCCTGGTGAAGCACTGTCACTCCTTTTTATTACTGGAAACAACTTTATTTTTTAAAAAGTCCTAGAAAATCTAGACAGATTTCCATTACAGATATTTTAGGTTAAATAGGTAGCTGCATGTCCACTTAATCACGGGCAATTGCACTTGCACACCTGAACTTGCTCTGAGCTTGTCTGATGAATTATCTCTGATTAATTTTCTTTGTTTTACACAAACACATTGTTTCCCATCAAACAAAGCAACTAAATAGATGTTTGAGACCAACACAATCCTTCCCATGTACAAGGTTAGGGATATTACAGTTTAGTGCTCTGAAGCTGTTGAACACCTCAGTTTTACCAGCACTAGTTTGATGTGTTCAGTGCCAACAGTTGCAACACTGAGATTTAAACTTTAAGATTAAATTTAGGAGATAAAATCATCAAGATAGTTCTATCAGCTATAATACTAGAATATGTATGCCTGCAGCATTATATACAATGTCAGATTCAAAGAGACCACTAGAAAATATCAGTTGGTGTATTCAACTTGTTTCCCAACCTGATTCCCACAAGACCCTCAAATCAAAAATCATCAGTGCTATTTTTTCCACGTTTTACTTTTCCATTTCTAATTGTTTATAACTCTTCATAGAAGCACTTCTAATTCAGCTACTCAATATTATATAGTTTATGTGATATTTTTCAAGATACAGCTTCTGCAACTGCCTTTATACCTTTAGAATTGTGACTTGACGTCACAATGGTCTTGATTTATTAGAAGATAAACCTTTTCCAATGCTTTTTTCTTTAAATTGCGAACTGTAAATAACTTACCCAATACGAAAAATGCTAAGTAGCTCCTTTGAAACTCTAATGGAGATACAGTTATATCACTCACTGCAGAATCTTTGTATTAATGCTTTATATATATATATGTTGGAACATATAGGAATGTAACCTGCACCTTACACATTTCTGTGTGGGTCTGCTGAGACACAGAAATTTGGGTGGGGTGCAGCTAGCCTATTCCAAAACAGATGGAGAGATTTTGTTGCTGTATTCGTGTCTTATAGATTTTTACTTGAATGTTCAATGGCATAACACTGCTGTTAAGTATAATTCAACCAACAGTTTCTGTCCTTTAATTATTTCAGTTCTGTGGTTCAGCAGGTCCATGCTTCCCGACTGTCAAATCATCACTGAATAAACCTTCCCACAAAGTTTAGCTCCAGTACATCCTCGTTTTCTGTCAGTAACAGCATTTTCTGCCTGTGCTTAAGCGTTGGCATGTGAACTTCATGGCACATATTGATGTCAGCAACCAGGATGGAGTCTGGATGGAGGGAGGACTGACTGGGCAATGCACCATATTCCTTGTGTTTGGAGCTCTGGCTCTGACCATATTAAACCCAAGTCCTAGGCTAACAAGCCTTCCTAATTACTCCTCTGTTCTCTCTTCCCTACAGGAACCATTTCTAGCACATTCTGCCACCAAGCAAGCTCTGCTCCTCCAGCCCTATCGCCAAAGCCTATAGAGTTCAGAAGATCTTTTCTCCCTGGCAGCCTTAACCAAATCATTTTTCCAGCCTTGAAATTCTTCAGAACACTGTCAGGCTTTGCTATCACCAACCCACTTTTTCCAGAATGAAGTTAAGTGCTTATCACTTAAAAATTTAAACAGTAATTGCTTAGTAATGAAAACTTGAATTGGTCGGAGAGTAAACTTCTGCTAAGTGACTGGCAGAATTCCAGCTCCAGTCCATAATAATCAAAATTCACTAAAATAGCATTTTTAAATGTCTTTAGTTTGAAAACTATTCTATACCCAAGCATGTGAAGGTCTAGATGCAAGATAGTAATTTTAAGTGTTTCCAGGATTGAGCCAAAAAAAATGTTTCTGAATTAACAATTGCTAATTTGGGGTTGAATAAAATCTCTGTGCTCATCTTAAAAATGTCTAAATTATTAAAAATCATATTCCTCCTTCCTTTATTGCACCTGCTTGTTTTGTCAGGTACATCAATCCCTCTTAAAAATGTATGCCTCAAGAGAAAGACACTCGGTTTCCTCCAAACCTGGTGCTCAGGATGGAGACTCTTCCATTCTCACCTTGACAGGCTTTACTATTGATTGCCAAAGCTACTGTGTAACCTGAGGAACTTTCCTCACCTTCTAAAACAGCATTCTGAATTTTCACAGCTTCAGAAGCAATACTGCCAGAAATGAAGCAGCTAATTCCCTGTATATTCTGCTCTTTTACTATGGGTGCTGGTGGAACTGAGCAGAGATGTTTAACGCAATGATACTTGTGAGACACTGGATTACACTGGATAATGAAAAGGAAATAAATGCAAACTGAATTTTTAGCATACCATTAACTATTCATTGGATTGGACTGGATTCCTCTTTCTAGTTTTCAGAAATTGCAGAAGAAACATCCTGAAAATATGCAAAGCACCAATGCTACTCCTTAGCATCCCTTAATTGTATTTAGTCCATGTTCAAAATCCCAACCCATTTCTTTAAGATCTCCTTCATGTCACTAGAGCTTTGCAGAGGTTTTGGACAGGGTTTCCAAACACAGACCAAGACAGTTTCTTTTGCTTTTACCTTCAGGGCCACAATATGAGAAGCTTCTGGCACTCTGATGTGCTGTCACTTTTTAATGCAAACTCTGGAAGTTCACGGACACAATGCTGCACAATGTGAGGAAGATAAATCACAGTTACTTCAAGCCAGTTGACAGCAGTTTAAGCAGCTGCAATCATCAACCACCAAGGGAGTTTCTTCTTTTATCTTACTAAATGCAAAAGTATACCAGGAACTGGTAATATCACTGGACTATCAGGAGTCCTGCTTTTACATAAATATCAGCAAGCGGTAAGTAAATTCTGTTGACGAAATGTAATAAAACAAAGACTGTTTCAAATATGACCATTCCCTGATGCATTCTGTAGCCCCGTCTTACTCACTTATTGCATGCTGCTGAGATTATAAGGTTTGCTTTTATCTGTCAGAAATCAATATTTCAAACATCGGATAAAAGAGGAAATTGAACTGGGAATAGGCTGAAGTGCTGTAAAAACTACAAAGCACAATTATCAAAAAGCACTTAAAGTACTTAATAGGACACACATATAAAAATGCTCAAATTAATGTCAGGGAACTATAATGAGAACTTTTTCTGTGCTTTTTGATCCAAATGCAATGCAATTCGAGTGCAGCCTGGTCAGTCAATACAGTTTTCAATTTATATGAAACCCTAAGGATTTCTAGCAATCCATTTGCTAGAACTGAACCATTACATATGATTGGTTAATATTTCAATTTATTGAAAATACATTATTTTGTGTAAAGTGTTTAAGTTGTTGAGGTTTAATCATTATAAACAGTTATGATAAAAATAGATCTTTGGGTAAACAAAGACCTTTCAGTCAAGCTTTTAATAAATACTAGTATAACTAGACAATTGGATTTTAAGAGGAATAGACATAAGGAAAAACTGCAGATATGGGGTGGTGAGATGAGACGAAATTGTTGGAGTAGAATGGATCTTTATCAGCACACATTAAGCTGAGAAGAGACTTTGTAAAATGTTGGAAACCATAGTTATTTTATGCAAAAAACCTCCTCACTATTAACTTTAGTGCTTTCCCCTTAAATTTATATATTCATTTATCATCTTTAATGCTACTGAGCTAGAGGTCTTTACAAAACTATGCTAGATCAGAAATCACTGCAAATGAAAGTGTACATGTCTGTATGAACACACCAGTATTCATGGAAAACAGATTGAGAGACTTCAGAAAATTTGATATGAAACACAAAGAGCTGCAACACACAGAGGAGTTACAGCTAGGATTTGAGCAACAAAGATGCACATTAATTAAATGGTTGTATCCAACTGTACCACTCTTTCCTAAGCTACACCCCACAAGGAATAACAAGGGACTCTTGGAAATCTTTCTTTGTCAAAAGTTATCCTTAAAATTACACTTAGTGTGTATACTTTAACCAGACACTTCTTTTATATGAGGGAACCTTAACTCCATCCCAATTAAAATGTGCTTCTTACTGGAACTACACCAAACTCCCTGAACTATGGATCAGACTGTAGTTTCCACTTACATATTGTTTCATTAGCCAAACACCTTCCCACCACCTTTCCTCGATATAGTTTTGAGCCTAACACAGTACAACCTCTTAGTTAATATCCCTACTTTTTAACATCTAATCTGAATCTTTGCTACCATAATTGTAGTCCTACTTCTTGGCCTATTTTATGTGATGAAGAAGAGGTTATAGTATTCCCTTATGCAACAAATTTGACTATGTAGGCACAGTCATCACATGGGATCTTTCCAGCACACAGGTTCTGTGAATTGTACAATCAGGCTCTGATCTAGACAGTTAATGACTTATGAAATTCACCAAGTTAAACTGCACAATATACAGCCAAAATCTCTCTTCTAATAATTCTGGTCTTTTGTATGTTAAGCAAAATGTCACATGATGTAATTGAGGGAACTGGCAAAGGTATACCCTAAAAAATTTTCACATTTGAAAACAACTTTGACAAGATCAAAAATAAATAGATTGCTTCAGCTGGATACTGTAGGTGGTGTCCTGAATTTTCAGATTTCCTGAACCAACAGACTGGTTTTCTGAATCAACAGAATCATCACAGAGCATATAACTTTTTCCAAACAGTACAGATTTCCAAATAAAAAGTAATAATAATTGTTTTGTTTTCTCTGAGGAGAAAACATGCTATGATCTGGTAAGGTAATTGTAGTTATGGCAGTCATAATTGCATAATGCACATCACAGCAGCTTCTTCTATTGTACCTTATTGTATTTTTTCCTTCAATTATTAAATTCAGAGGGTTAACCTCAAAAGAAAATGCACTTGTCTTTACATACACTTGAATTGTTACTGCCATTTAAAACTAATCAATGTTTTCTTTAGTACCATAATAGCTTATTTGCAAAGCACCTCTTCAAGAGATATTTACACGGTGTTCTGGAAGTAAACATGTTTCACATTCTAAGAAAAACTCCCAATAAAGAGAAAGAGGGCTTCATTCTCATCTCAAAGTTCAGTGCAACTAAAGTGACTTAGAGGGCTTAAAAATTTGTACAAAGGGAGTGGCTACTAGATTATACCCCTACGTTCATAAATAATACAAGGAAAAACTATTCATTGTGCACAACCCCTATATCCTTAGAGAAGGCCAGGAAATTAATTTTCAAAGGCACAGCATATAAATACATGCTTTCATTAAATTTAAGAGGAAAGAAAATGGTTAAAATCTTATTGTTAACTTATGTTTAAATACACATTCCTTAGAAATAATATACCATTCCTGACTTGGACCTTCGACTGCATAAAATTCAGAGGTCACCAAGGCCTCATTGAGGGTGGAAAGCCCAAGCTACTCCAGTAAAGTCAGAACATGCACTCAGAGTGCAGTTTGACACAAACAGGAATGTTCACATCACTTTCCTCTAGGAATATAGGGGAGATTTTTAAATTAGTCTCCACAGACTTCTTCAGAAAGAGGTCAGAGAAACCAAGTTAAGTAATATGAGTATCCCTAATGTCTCAAGATCTGAAGTTATCTAACAAAGAGTAGTTTTAATGAAGGAAAAACAAAGTGTGCACAAAACTCACAAGCAGCCTTTTTTCATTTCCAAATGTAAACATCTACTGCTTTAATAAGCAGAACACCCCCAGCTCAAGCTATGCCTGTATTTAAATACATGAAACCCATTGATTCCAGTAGGGCAGCAAGTCTGTCACTACAATGAAAGTTATAAACCCAGAGCTGGTAGGGGGCCAAGCTTTGCCAAAAGGAAGAACCAGAATTATAACTGAAAGCACTGGACACAGGGTCTGCCACAAAGTAATGCAATGAGCTGTGCCAATGTGACCATGTTATATAGAATATTATTTCCTGCCCAAATTTTAAATTTTTCAGTACATTTGTATCCGTGAATTTGGAATCTATTACTTTTATCATCTGTATGTACAGCCAATATTTTGTATTTGCAATCTTGAAATTTAATGGGGGGGCAGAAAAATTTTGTGTTTTTTCAGTTTATTGTTACCGCTTACTTATTACTTATTGTTACTGTTTAGTGTTACTGCTAACGATATGTAGTATTTATCATATATTGCAAGTACTCTTCCATTACAGAAATCAGTTCAGTCCCTGATTTCCTTTTATTAACCAAGATTATCTTTCCAGCTGGTTTTTAATTAAATATTTTGTTAAGGATCATTAAGGAGTTATATAAACTCCTCATAGTTCTCACTGCTAATCATAAACATTTCATCCAACTGTGCTATAAATCTGAAATTTGCCTTCCAGTTTTACTACAAAGCCTTATTAGAATAGGTATTGAAAAAAAACCCCAAATCACCCAACAAAACCTCCTTCATTTCCAAAAGAGACTTTCCCAATTAAATTAATATAAAATATTAAATAATCAAGAATTAGAAGGTTAGAATAGCATTATTAAAAATTAATACCAGGATTTTTCCATTCTTCTTCACTTGAGTTAAAATAAAAGCAGCTCAAAATTATAGATTATTCCTTCTCTTTAAAAAAGGTAGAAGGTGGTGAGACAGCATCGGGTAGATGCACAGTAGTAATGGATTATGCAGATTTTTCTCTCCTGGGTCACTGTTATGAATCTGATCCAAGACAGCAATGACAAAATGTCAGTGCCATTTTATGGCTTTTAGCACGAAATCCCGACCCTGTGAGGTCAATGGCAAAACATCAGTAGTGCCAGGATTTTCACCTTTTGAATCTCTAAGATGCAGAAAGAATTAAGGTCTGACTCAGCATCCATTGACTTTAATGGGAGTTACACTGAGTTCAAGGTGCTGGTTTTTAAAAGTCCTTAGGTGCTGCTTTGCTTTAATAAGAACTGGATCTTTCAGATGACTCAAAAACTGCAGCATTAAAACGACAAACTTTTATCTTTAAAGTTAAATATTCTGATGACTCTCATCCCCTTGCTCCGCTGTCTGGATTACTCTGCCCCATTAGGCTGAGCATTGGATAAGGGCTTCTTTCACCGCATGTATTCCCTCCTCTTGCTTCTTTCTCTGAAAGCAAAATCCTTGTCCCAGATGACACAAGGTTCAAAACCTCTTGGATTACCATGTTTGTGGCCCTCAAGTAGTCTGGCACAGACTGTAGCTTCTGCTCTGCATCCTGTCTGGTCCACTTACAGTCTATTCCCATAAACTCCTACAAAACGTGAGGTCTCGGGAATACAGGAATAGTAAACCTTCGGGTCAAAATGACCAAATTAACAAAGCAGCAGAAGTCATCAAACCTGTTTTTTGGAGTGATTAATTCAAAGAAAATCCTTATCAATTTGCTGAAAAGGGGCAGAGGTGGCTTGTTATTTTATTTCATTTGCTTTGATAGTGGATGCTCTGTAGAAAGGACATTACCATCCATTTTAAACCAGCAGTTGCAGGAACTGAAAGTGTTGCCACTTTGCAGGCTTGAAGAGGTTTGATCCTGAAAAGGAAATAAGAATATAATCCAAATGAGCTGTCAAATTTTAAGTGTTTAACCAAAATGGAAACAAATTTCCAATATCAAATGATTTGTTCATGGCCTCCAAAAATAGTAAGGTACACAAATATAAAAAGAATGTCTTGCTGTAACATGTGCTTTCCAGACATATTTCACTTGCAGTTCAGGCTTGTGCCTGAAATAAAAGTATTTAGCTATGCTGAAAACCACCCAGGAATTAAACTGGATGAAAGCATGCTGAGGAAGTTGTTGGAGGTTTAATTACCTTTTCTTTTTTTTCTCTTTAGTGGGAGTTCTGAATTCTGGAGGAGTAAAACTCCAGTCTCTACTGTATTGAAATGATATTTTTTTAGCACTCCAATCATTGTCTCTACTTGACTAAGACATTTCTGTGCTAAAGCAGGTGCATTTACTTTTCAAGTATTATTTTACTAATCAATTGAAAAATTACCTCCATGAATGACAGAAGTGCAGACCTTTGGAGTATTTCATTAAAAGGAGCAAACATTAATTACAAATCCAGCCCAACCTTTGCAGACATAAATTATGGGACGGATCTATTTTCTCCATGCTTAATTGCAGGCAGTGACTAGCTCTTTAAATTATTATCTCCAAGGCATGAATGAAATTAGAATGGATTTGGTGATATTCTCAAGGCTTATTTGTATCTAAATAACTTGGCCATGTACTATCTGGAGATATGAGGAAAATTAGGTGAAACACATTTGAGCCTTTAAACAGTGTTAGCTTACCATGAAAAAAATCAGGAATTGCAAAACGGAATTAGAACCTTAAAGTCTTTGCAGACAGGAAGGTCTAGATGCAGGTTTAACAACGAGATAGTTAATAACTTCCAAGTATTTTTCTTCTAATGTAAATTCTCAAAATTTTAGGTGTTTATAACTTTCTGCAGCATTCATGTTTCAGGCAGAATATTCCAGGCAATACCTTTCCTAAAAGGTGATATTTGCATTTCAAGAAAAATAAGTACTTTTCTAGTGAAGTAAAACCCCCTTCCTACAGAATTAAGAAGGTTGAAAATTTTGATTTTGTAATAGGCACAGTGCTGACATGTTTATGATCATACCAAAATTTGGCAGGAAAATAGATGGACTGATTGGTCCATTGAAACATGCACAGAACAGAAGGTGCAGTTTGCTATGGTGAAGAGTGAGAAATCAATAGAGAATGCAAGGATTATTTTTTAATACAGTAATGAAGACAGAAAGGTATATTTTTTTTAAATGTATATAATGACTTAGCTACTACATTGGAAACAGGAAGCCTTCTTCTATAAGAACTCTGTTCTTTATATACTACAGAAGGTGTGAACAAATGAGTCTCAAAAGACTCCACGGGTACTGCCTGACCTGTGTTTTTACTACCCTTCTACCACAAAAGTTAATAATTTGGCATTGCATACTTAAAAAAAAAAAAAAAAAACAAAAAAACAGATAATGACTTGCTTGGAGTTTAATTTACTTGTCTCATGATACAATAAATACCAAGCTGAATTCTCACAGTGTTAATCATTACCCTGGGAGAGGGCATTTGCTTAAATGCATTCCTTCAGCTTTGATATGTGTCATGAATACATTGGCAGGTATTTGAACAGCAATTTCAAATATGCTGAAGATGTAAATAAGTTCAAGTCCCCCCCACCCCCCCCAAAAGTCAAACTCTTTCCACCTTTTAACTTCTGGATATAAAGTCACCCTCCATCTCTGCTACAGGAACAGCCTCTGAAAGTAGAATAACAGAAGCTCTGAAGTTGGATCTTTTGATGTACAGAGGAAGCCCAGCTCAGATTCAGAGGGCTTATTTGTGCCAGACACCATGCCAAAAGCAGGGCAGGGTACCTATAAAAGGAACATTCCTCTGATATGGTACTGATTTTTTTTTTTAATTTTCTACTTTGACAGACTTCTCAGGCTCATAGCAAAATATTTCTGGCACTGAGTTGAAGACTCTGTAACAACATTGGAGGATTTCTTAGAAAAAAAAATATTCTGCTGGAACATTCGAGATTGGTTCAAAAACTTTGGAAATACCTGGTCCAGCAGAGAGAAGACTTCATGGGCTTCATCATTTTAAGTGTCTTGCTTAGGACAGGGAAGAGTGAGAAAACCTATTTGCTAGGATTTTGGAAGTATTTATGTCCCCTTTCCTCTCCATGGTATTTCATCTTAATTTAAAAGTGAGGAGTTAAAGATTGATATGGAGCTTGGGAAAAGCATTCAAGCAGAGGAGCATGGGGGACAGAGTGAACCCTTTACCCATATGGCTTGAGAAAGGCACTGCTTGGCAATATGTTTCTGGGAATGATAATATCATAGGTAACCTATTTGCTCTGGAATCTAAATCAGGGCACCACACTTAAACCACATGCATCTACACTGAAGATAAATATATTATGAGATTCTCATAATACACAGGCTCGAATGGAATGTATGATTTTTCAGAGATCTGGGTAACTTCTTCAGTTTTGATAATATATCAGTCTATTCATTGATCACGTCCTTTCTATTTCTTTAGAAAGAAAAACACCACGAACAATTACTGGCTTTAACACCTTGCAGCTTATATATAGCTTCTCATATAAGGAAGAAACACCTTAAGCACACTGGGAAGTTAACACCAATACAATTTATAAAATGTAGATATGTTGGAGCAGAGAAGGTAGGAAATTAGTTAAATGTGAGTTTTAAAAATTAAGATACTTTCTTCATCCAGGCTTATGGAGAACAAACAGAGCTGGTAGAATATGTACTTTTAACCAACAGACAATTTTTCCCCTCTGAATACAGAATTGCAGACACAACTTTGCTTCAAGTTGCAAAAATTGTGGATGGAAATATTGAGGAATCACAATTTTTATCTAAATATTAACCACTGGTGTATTAATTCCTGTTTTACAGTCTAAATGTAGGCAACTGCTTAGTCAGACATTGATATGCACCAAAACAACATGCATTAATTACAGCTAAGCAAGAGTGTGAGCAAAGACTGCTGCGAGTCAGACCCCAGGTCACAGAGCAGTGCAGCTTCTCTGCCCCAGCGAGGTCACAGCCTTTCCAACCAGGGCTGCAGCAGCTCACGGGGCGGCTGTCCCCACTAAAGGGTGCAAGGCACAGTGTGTGACAGAGGGGACAAGCACAGGGCACTAATAAGCAGTTCAAGTGCAGCTCCTCCATCAGGACTACAAGCGGAGCCCATTTGGCTGGAGGAGCCAGGAACACACCCAGACTCTGGTGCAGACACAGCCCATACCCTGAGCTCACAGAGGGCAGGATCCCAGGGCACATCAATGCCCCTGTAGCCCAGCTCCAGAGAACTCCAACAAGTTCATGTGCCTGGACATGGAGCACTGCTCCCTGTGATCCCAACAGGACTGAGGTGAGGCACAATCTGCTGGGTACCTGCATGTTTTGTGTGCAGAAAGATGACCTGGTATGGACCACCCAGAGCCCAATGTGACCCATGCTGTGAGGGCTGGGAGCTGTGCTGGGGTTCCAGCACATGGCTCCCAGGCATGCTGGTCACCCCCACCACTCCTGCTCCACGCAGAAAGAGTTACAGACACACTCACAGGGCTGGCCATGGGTACCACACTGGGGGCCGCAAAACACAAAGGTTCTAACAGCAAGTTATGTGCAGAGTTCTCACTCTGATTCTTCTCCTTTCTTTCTCCTTCTCATTCCAGTAAACTCCAAAATAACAGGCAATAACATTAATGCTGGCTCCATCCAAATGAATGCACATGGAACAGAGAGATGCATCTGTTTAGTGATTCTGAAGTGAGCTGACTCCTTGCTGTGCCACCAGTTCACCTTGCCTTACTTCAACCTAGTTTATTTTTGTGGGGTTTTTGTTGAAATCTGACATGGGTAACAAATTATTTTTATTATGTCTATTTGAGCTACACCAACTCTTTAAATGCTCACATCACCTGGAAACTGTAAACAACCTTGTTGCACATTGTGTAGTCACTGTGGATTAACCTCTTGAAGGATGAAGACACAGAATGGTTTGAATAATAGTTCTTGTTCTGTCCTTCTCTGACAGATGAATATGAATAATAACTTATTTTGGCCAAAACAACCAATTCCAGGTGAATTTATGTCCTTAATGGGAGATCTGCCATGACAAACAAGAAGGGTTTGGTACATTCTAGTCAAAAGTGGAATATCTTAAATCAAAAGTTTCAGTAGCCCTCAATGTTTGTGCTAACCCTTCTATTAAATCTTCATAACAATGTGATAAGCTAGAATTCGTTGTCTTGTACTTTATTAAAAAGAGGGCAACCTCTAGGATAAAATAATATTGAGAAATAAATTTTACCTTGGATTAGTTTCATGTAAACATAAAAAACTCAACTTCTCAGAACTCATGTGAAAAACATAACATAGTTAATATTAAATACAAAGGTTATGCAACCTATTACTTTTACAGTTTGTGCTCCTGTGTCCTTGAATTTGTCCCTGTTTTGCTTATGATTAATGAATGACTCACCCTCAGTACCCTCTCATTTATTTCATACCTCATTATGAATCTGAAATGGTCTATTTGTTATTTGAAAACAGCAAAACAAGCATGGAAGTTAAACAGCATTCAGAAATGCAAATGACATTTTTATAAATAAATTGCTATACTATCACATTTTAATGGTTTACATTTTTAACTGCTTTTGATATAATTTTGAAGAGTGTACTTCACTTAGTCCAGAGAATACCAGGTGGAGTTCCTCCATGTGATTTATTTAAACATCAGGAGTGTCAGTGTACTCTATACAGTCACTCACACACAAATCCTACAATGACACCTGGTGTACTTTACAGTTCTCTATTTTGGCTTGTCAAGATCCTATGCTATAATTCCCCATGGCTTCTCATTTGTTTTGTTTGGAATTATTTTACCAGGGTATGATACTTTATAATGTTTTGTGATTATGCTGTCAACATTCAGGCAGGGACAAAATCAAGGCTAGAAAAAACTTTTGTGTATATTAAGTAAGTTCACAACTATTAAAGCAAAACCCACTAACTTATTTATACTGAAAACAAAGTTTTGTACCAACAGTTCACAGTACTACTTTTGTGTTGCTATATCCTTTTTCAGTTTTGATAATTACTTTCATTAACAGAATCTGGTAGTTTCAAAATGCTTTCTTGAGCAGAAAAAAAATTGGCTTGGGTGACATCAATGCTAAATACCATTCTGTGGAGCACTCAGAGGCATAAACCAAAAAGTCCATCTTTTCTCTGTTTACTGCAGTAAATTCTGACACTGCACATACTTCAGTGTGGGTAATCCAGTCCCTCCAGAAGCCTGTGCAGTCTTCTCTTTTCTCATCACTTTGGCAAACCTGTCCACACCAATGAGAGGAGGTTAAAGTTCTGCAACAAAGACTTTACTGTGTAAAGGCCTCCTCTAAAGCCCCAGTGGCAGCTGTGCCCAGCTCCTCCTGCAGAAGATAAGCTGTCTCTGTGCCTGACCTTTTTCAGTTTCTGGCTCATGATGTGCAAGCAGCAGCACCTGCACCTCCTATTTTTGCTCTATTTTATTTGTAGCTGAATTATGGCTGTGAGCTGTATTCAGGCTGGCTGCTGAGGCTGCATGCAACAGAGAGTAGGCCAGAATCCATGGATGTTATAAGCAGACAGGTACAAATCAAGCTCAACCAATTGCATATTCTTTATGCTGTACAACATGCATGACTATTTGTATGCCACATGCAGTAGCTTAGGTATTGTGTCATCATAAAAATAACATAACTGGACATGGTTATTAGCTGCAGGCTGACTTTCAGCTTTGCCTTTCCTAATATTGTAGATTTATGTTTTCCCCCCAGCTCATTCAGAACTCTTTGTACAGTAGTTTATTAAAGTATAACTAAACATTGTCCTTGGTGCCCATATATGTTTGGAACAATTCCAAGTCTATGATCTTTTCCTTGAATTTTGTCAACATGTTCACTACAGGCCTTTATTCTTCCTTTTTCAGTGAAAACTCTACAAAGATCGTTGTTTTAAATCAATCCTGACTATGATGCACTTTAAGATTAGTGAACATGTTGTTCTTCAAATTAACAAAACCAAATATCCCTCCCAATACTCTACACTTATTCCTGCCAAGCTCTGTATTAGTTTCCAGTGTGAATAAAAAAAGATAACATCTTTACACATGGCAAGTATAAGAGGTAATAATAAAAGGTAAATTTGACATAAGTTATGAAGGATGCGCAAAAAAAAAAAAAGTGAAACCTTGCCCCTGAAAACTTCATGAAGCTATAATAAAAATGGAGTTTGTGATGGATATCATAGAAACCAGAAAAAATTACACAAAGCAGGTAGAATTTATTACTACAATGTTTGAGTATTATCCTCAGCATAGAAAGATCAAAACCAAAACATGCAGAGTGCGGAGAAACTGAAGGTATGTACTGATGGGCTTACCTCTAAGGATTTAATCTCCAGTAAGTGGCTTTCTATTTAAGCAATGAAAGCCTTTTGTCTCCTTGCCTAACTGGAATGAAAGTCTACTTCTCAAGGCAAATGCTTAGAGATAACTAAAACCAGTCTGAAACTTAACAGGTGTTACTTCTGTTACTTGAAGTGTTCTATTTAAAAACATAATTTATTCTTTTTTATTCTAAAAATACCAAGACATATCTCCAGGAACTCTTCAGTCTTCATTTTGACTCACAAAGGTCCATTACTCTATTATGCACACCTTTCATTTACATTGCAGACCACTATTTATTGACACTTACCAGGCACCCAGAGTAGCCCAAGTAGAACGTGCATCCTACAGACTCAGAGAATATAACAGTGAAAATATTACTATCATAAACATAAAACCGGAAAAGTACAAGAAATGACAGAAGACCAGATTCTGCCTTAAAGCTCTGTGAGGCAAATTCATCAGCAGTGTGACTGCACGTCCAAGCTCAAAATCTGAAAATGTAAATTACACCTTTGGCACTCTCAGCTAACAAACACCTGCAGAACTGTGGGAGTTTAACCTTCTGTTCAGATGATTGGCTTCACTTTGCTGCTTTTTGAAGCCTGACTTACAACAGGTGAGGATGCAGAGTAAAATAAAGGTGTTGGGGGAAGGCAAAGCACTTGCTTGTTTAGCACATTTTATGGCTAGGTCAGGGATATGGGACATGGATGTTGCGAGAGGTAATGAGGTAACTGGCAGCAAAGAACTCTGAGCTGGAGCAAATGTGAAGGTAAAACAGAATCGAAATAGTGAACCATCTGCTTTCTAATGAAAACAGCTCCTCTTGTCAGCAACATCCAGAAAAAATGATTTCTTAGTTGGAGTGTATAACCGAGGGAAGTAGCTTTTTTGCTATATGAGGTAATACACTCAAATGATGTATGACTTAGAAAATAGTGTGGGTTAATGATCTTCAGCTGGATCAGGGAGTAAAACAAAGTAATTTCATAATACAGAACATGATGGATTAAATCATGTTAATACTGGGTATATACATTAAAGAAAATGATCTTTCTGGCATACTAAATGGCAAAATAAAAAGCACTTTTAGTAAGCTATATGATTAATTAGTCTGCCCTTTTATTTATGTACCATGATAAAGTAAAATGTACTTCTTCTTGTTACCTCCCAGGCAATTATTCTAAAAGTTATATTGAATACACCAGCTTCATTGTATTGCATCAGTCCATCAGGAACTGCGAGTAGGTCCCTGTCTTTGTTTCAAGTCAGGGGTTTTCTTTTTTTCTCTCCCTTTCCTGTCCTACTTACTAGAGGTTATTGGGGTTTTGTATATTTTTTAACTCACACAAACATGAGATTGAACAGGATACGTTCATATATTGCAATAATATAAACATTGATTTGTCTTAGCACTATTACTTACAGAGAATGCAAAAAATTCCAGTGAGTGAAAAGTTATAGCTCATGTGTAATTCAGGCAAATATTTAAATATGGGAATGCAAATGCTTCAGAGTTCGTTCAGATTCTGAGCTGTTTCATTTCCTGCCTTCACAGTTTAACTGTGTATCTTGCAAATTTCTACCACAGGTTCAATCACATCCAGAATCTTTTAGAAATAAGCTGGAAATGCATTTGCAAAGGAGATTTCACATTAAAATAAAAATCTCAGATTTCAGAAATAATGTTACCTACAGACGGAGGTATATATTATATATTATATAGTAATTATATATTATATATTATATAATTTTTGAGACCTATGTGTCTTCCAGTCTTATTGTACGTACTTGTTAGAAATTATGACAATGATGTAAGACACAGAAGTTTCCTCTAGTACCAAATTTATGTGGAAGGAAGAAAAGGCATTATTAGCACTGAATTTTCTTCTTTCTTAAAATCTTATGAGCATGCAGAATCTGATAAAATGCAGGAGTTAAAGAAAAGTACATTTCAATGATATTTTAAAAGAGAATATTTAGTAAGCTGGGGTAGGTTTTGTGTTCTATTAGGGATTCACATAGTTCTTCAAACTGGATTGCCTTAGACAGATGTACATAATAACATAGAAAATGCGAAAGAGCAGACTTGGACATTTTCTAATGTTAAATTCAGAATTCAGGTGAGTAGTGTTTTTGACAGAGAGAAACTTGTTCTTATAAGAAGCCCAGCACTTACATGGATTTATGCTGTTATACTGTTCCACAGACCTGTGCAGAAAAGTAAATGATTCTAAAACCCTAGGCTAAAGGAAATGACTTTTTTTTAAAGAACCAGCTAAGAATAACTACCTTTTTTTTTTTTTTGATAGTTGCTAGTGCCAGATATTTGTCTACTACAGCAAGAATTTGGAATTCCTGCATGAAATCCTTGCAATGTTCTAATTCTGGATTATCTCACACAGAGTCCACCTGCTGACACAGAGTCAGTATTTGCTGACTAATCTTTTGTTTGCAGCACCACTAATGCTTTCTTCTGACTTCTTCAGCTTTCTCTGCTGCAACATGAAATCTGTCTTTACTGGGAATTAAGTAAACCGTGGTAAATATAAATCCAAATATTTTCAATATTTATTCCCCCTGTGCATTTTGCATTTATCTGCTATCAAAGGAATTGCTCTACCATCAAGCTCTCCAAAGTCACTTTTGCATTTTAGTGGGTGTGAGTGCAGTGAGAGTGTTCTTTCCTTCTGTCCTCTCTAACAATCTCATCACCCTTCAAAGGGTCCTGGGCAGTTTTCAGGCCTCTCAGATTTCTGTTTAGTGTAGAAAAAGGCACATGAGTTTTCCTCTTGTCAAAAGTATCTTCATTTCATCCTTTTCTATGATCAACACTCCCAAAAATTATTCTGGACTCCTTTTTCAAGTTTTCTTTATTCTAAAGAGGATCATAAAGGCATAACCAGGAAGATTTTTTCATGCTGCTCAGTATCACATCTGTACTACTTTTTTAACAGAGCACATTTACGATAAATATTTGCTTTATATCACCAATTCATACCAATATAGCCTATAGCTGTTAATAGTTGTTTATATATTTGTAAGCAGCTTTTCAGCCTAGAACTGCATAGATACTCCCTAGAAATTCCAAATAGATGCTGAAGTTCATAACTAGAAAAAACGTGGACACCTATTTACAGCTAGCAAATAAGCTTTAAAACAGATTTTTAAAGGTATGTGAATTAGTTCCTAATAAGACTGTTGCGAGAATATAGGAAACAGGTGACATGTATCACAGAGAAAGTGTACTGGCACAGCTTCCTCAAAGTGCTGGTCTATACTATCATTACATTTTTGCTACATTTTAAAGTTTGTAGAATACAACTCCGTGTAGAAGTGTGACCTTAAAATTAGTCTTTGCAAGCGCCTGAGATGAGGGTGGTGATGAGATAAAGGTGATGGGTTTTAGCAAGCAGCAGGCTTTAAACCTAAAATTACATTAATTTATTTGCTGCAACACAATTAGGTAGATTAGTTATTGCTCAAACTGATTTGTTACATAAAAGAACAATTTTTATATCACAAAAAAATCCCCAAAACAAAAATCCTAGAAAAATAAGAGAAGTGTTAGTGCTCTTGTACTCCAATGCTGTTGGCAAGACTCAACTAGAAATGCCAGATATGTATAAAGAGTAATTTTGTCTCATTAAATGATAACACTAGTGGTTCCTCTTCATCTCCTTAATTCATTTCTTATAGTTTTTCTTGTCACATCCACTTGTTTTATGGCTTACTAACTTGCAAGTTATGGTCATAATTTATGGTCAAAATTGAGTGGTAGCAAATCACAGAATATTTTCATTGATTACCCTAAATTGTCTAATCTCCTGTATGTTTTTAGGACTTGATTGGGTGGTATTTACTGATTGCCTTCATCTAATTTAAAAATCAATCAATAGCAACAATGAGAGGTGGTGGATAAATCGAGTCTAATGCAGCATAACTGCAGCAAATATCAATCAAAGGCTCATTCTCAATCAAATTTGTGGGAACTTTTAATACATAAACCAAAATGTCTAAAAGCCTTACTTCTAGAGCACATCATTTTTAAATTGTTGTCTGCAATGTGACATCTTATTGCTCTTATGCTGTCTATTTAGGGCAGTTTTCCACTGCTAAAATGAACATATTTCACTACAATAAAACTGTAACAAACAGGAAAAAAAAAGTCATCAGCTACGGTTTAAAGGCACTTTGTTCCATCTTCCTCAATATCATCTGTATATAATAATGGGAATTAACATAACATCAGCTTTTCATATAAACCGTGTGCATTTTCTCTGATAAACATTCTAATAAGTGTCTCGATAGGAAATGTGTTTTCTACATTGAGAAATCAATTCACTAAAGTTGTTCCTTTACATTGTTCTTTTTTAAAAGCGTCTTTAGTTCCTGAAGTTTTGGATAGCAAATGTGAAGGGAGCTGTCTGGAAGGCAATATTCTAATTTCGTGACATTATGAGGGCAAGGCACTTCATGCAGCAAAGAAGGACAGAGAGTAAATGCAAGCCTTCCTTTTCCAAGTGATGACAATACAAACACAAAATGCTTTTTTATGATGTCATAATCAAATATGACATAGAAAAAACACTTAATTTTTTAACTAGGCATGGATCTTCAGTTTATGTTAACTCAAGGTAAGCTTTCTGTAGGCATACAGATGTGAACAGTTACCTAAACTGAGGTCCAAACAATGCTGTCATTAACAGCTGGATGAGGAGCTAGTTCTATAGCCAGGAAAAATAAGTTAAAACTGGCCTCTATTCTTCATCCATACTCAGAAACAGGTATTTAGTGTCAGAACTTGCTCAGTAAATTCTACGTAGATTGCTGAGGAGATTCAGCTTTTTTTTTTGACAGCATGGGAGATATGAAGCTACAGACTTGTTAGGCAATAGCAGGTTCTGTCCTGTGACTCCAGCTGTAATAAATAATCAATGAAGGAGAGAAACTTGGAGGTTTGCAGATTCTCTCAAGCCTTGCAGATACTTGATTTTAATTTGAGTCAAGTTATTAATAGGTCAACATGTGAAAAAAAAGTCCAAAAGCTTTGAATGGTTCTGAATTCACTCAGACAAAAATTCCTTTTTGGCATCTAAAGAAAGTACAACTTATATGGCTGCAATCCAGCACTGCTACGAACAAAACCACAGATATGTAATGGATTGGGAAAACACCACCACTCTGGAAAACAATGATTCTGTTCTAAGAAATTGTAAAGTATCCTTTGTTGCTAAACACTCTTGAAAAATCTCAGGCCCAAGCAACAGATCACAGCACACATTACAAATATAAAAGACAACCACCAAAGAGAACCCTACCAGCAGTCCACGGTTCATTAAAATTCTGACATTCTGAGATATCTTCTTGCCAAGGGCCCTCTTACAATGACATCTGTACACTTGTCATTACATTGTGGTTCACATTACTTACATAAACATGCCACAGGGAAACCACGACTGATATAATTTTTGTAAGATTGAAAGGTAGCCATTGTGATCATTAAAACAAACCTGAGAGAGCCTTCCTGATGATGGAACAGATTCAGTTACTTCTTCCTTCTTTGTGGGTCATTAGTTAAAAAGGGGAAGGTGGGGGAGGAGGGAGAGAAGGCCATATACTGCAGGTGTTTTATCCTTTGTAAGGAGACTGCGCTGAGACAAATGATTCTAGCTGGCATTTTGTACACACCGGAGATTGCTTATCGATCCAGATCAGAATATTCAGGCTGGCCCCGGGGAAAAGGCAGAGTATTTTCTGAGGGAGTTAATAACCTGGCAGCTGAGCTGTCTTGTCCAATTCACTGAACCTAGGGCTCTAATCAGGCCAGAGTTTTTATTTTGAGAAATCTTGCCATATGTGTCTGCTATCTGCCTTCCACTCTATTGGAACAGTGACAGTGATTGAAATGACAGCCTATAGATAGAGCCTAATCAAATTGTTTATTATCAGCCTAAATCAATATGTATAGATTGTAGAAACATCACTGTCATGACATGAAAAAGTCATACTAATACTACATGCTGCAGGTGTAATTCTAAAATGTAATTTTCCATTCTAAATTATGTCTGAATTTAAAAGAGTAAAAGAAATTAGAATGGTGTATGAGACAGTGAAAAATATACAGGTTCAAACATTTCAATAACATTAAGGATTAATGTTAAAATGCCACTTTGTTCATTGCTTAAATATGTTATCATGTTCCAAGTGAAGAACAGAGCTGTGGGAAAGGAAAAAAGAAATTGAAAAGTTGTTTTGCCTTTTGTATAGAAAAGGGAAAATCTCAGAGATCTGTGTAAGCACACACTGCAGCATGAATCAAATTCCAGCACACCTAAAAAGTGAGTTTTGAGGCATTCAGACTACACAGACAAAAATACAGTAACATGAATTCCTTTGGTACAACACAAATATTACTCCCAAGAGCAGACCAAAGAGCTTGGACCATGAAATCTAATGATTTGATAAGAAGCTGATTTCATAAAGCCCTCTCTTCTGAAGACTGTTGGACACCCTTTTTGCACAGAAAAGATATCAGCGCATCATATGGAAAGAGTAAAAAGTATTTAATGGTATGTCATAAAACAGATTCTACAAGCTTAATTATCATCTCAAGCAGAATCATTCAAACACAAAACATGAGACGAAGAAGGAATATTCCTGAGGGCCTGGCACTGGATGGGAATCTCCCAGATTTGGGAGAGGACCGGTTTGGCCAGTGAAGCTCACCTGAGTGCATGCATGCAGAATCCTCCTCTAGTGGGACTGACTGAAATGGATAATCCTGGCAAGGCTTGTGGCCCAAAAAGAGTCAGCTGTATAGTTCATAACATTGGAAGTTGCTCTACTGGCAGAATTTGTACTACCTAACATGTCCTTGGGAATAATTTATTGCCTTGCTCCTCAAAAAGAAATTTCAAAACTATTTTAAAGTACTCTGGCAAGGTAAAGAGGCTGTAACCTTAGAGCAAATTATATGTTTTGCCCTGAAGAATGGTGTGAAATAACCTTCTGGTTAATTAATCTTTGCAGTGCAAAGATTAATTCAAGCTCTTGTTTGGCTGTCGTTTACATTGTGTGATTATTGGGTTGAGTCAAACATATAACAACTTCTAGCATTACGGCATACATGTTAATAAAAATAATTTTGTGTTGTAGGCTGTACTAATTTAAAGAGGGTTTTTTTTTTTCTTGGATAAACATACTTTTCTTACCATGAGCATGCAAAGCTCTCCAAACAGCAATTATCTTTGGCTGAATGAATCTAGGAATTTTCCTATTACATCCAAAATCAGAATTTCTTGATCGCCATTCTAAAAAATAATGGTACTTATTCAGCAGAAAATATTAGCATATAAATCTAAGTACATGCTTAAGTCCCTCCTGAGTCAGGAAAGAAGTTAAGCAGATGCATAGCCTTAAGTTTTAAATTACTTCAGTGGGACTTTCTCGTCTTAAATTTTGAATGTACTTGAAGTGTACTTACAGCTAAGCATAGAATATGAATACAGGTGGTTCAGTTTGGCCCACAGCTGGCACAAAACCAAAATTTAACATTACTTTTAAAGCGTTTTGACTGAAATCCAGCGAAGTACTTATGTCTACACACAGTGCTGATTTAACTGTCTCAGTTTATAGTTACACTGGTGCAATTGCCTAGCATAGACACAGTTCTGCTGCTATTTGTCTTGGCATAACTTAGCAAGACACTTTTACAGAACTGAATGGCTCTTAAAGCCGAGAAGGCTGGGGCAAACCTGCAAGGCAACCAAACCTGAGTTAGCTGCAAACACAAGTCTGACGGGACGTGAGAAGTGAGAAATTTGCCTGTTGAAATGGTCATCTTCAAAACCTTCCACAGATCAGTGGTGGCATTTCCCAGCACACTTCTGCCAATGTGGCTGTTCATATGTGAGTTCATTTCACAAACAGTAGCTCCTTCCAGAAGGTGTGGATGAAATGCCTGGATTATACCTTGTACACTGTAAGATCCATTGAGCTGGATATGCTCTAATTGTTGGGTGGAAACATGGAAACCTGCTTTAGGTTCTGTATGGTATGCAGTGAAATCCCTCTTACAGGCTGATTCTGCTGAGAGTCCATTATATTTTCTTTATCATTATTTTGCTTTTTGTTAAAACTTATTGCAGGCCAAATGATTCAAGATAAAAGAAAGTACTATTTTTCTCCTTTCCAAAACATCTTCAAGGAAGAGTGTGACCACAAAGAAGGGTGGTAAAAATGAAGAAATAATGACCTTATTATTTATTATTTACAATGCAGAATGGTGATAACACTGTCACCATTATCCAACTTTCCAATACTTGTGTCGCAGTTACGGATACCACATATTAATGAGAAATATACTTAATAACTTAGTTCTACCTTGGGAAAGGATTGTTTCTAGGATCCTCCTATAAAACTAGTGAAATTCTTATTTATACCCCACTTAGTGTTTTAGATAGACCATTTCTCTAGATCCATTCATTTTCTTTTTGGTTAATTCTGTTATGGGCTGATTTGCTTTGTCTTTGCACTAAATGGGATGTAAAACTAAGTGCTACTGATACAATTTCTATGGCTTTATTTGTTGCTTTTTTCCACCTTGCTTTGTATAGAGAGCAGATGTATTAAGAGAAGATGCACAGCATACTAAATTCTTACCTCATTTGAAGAACATAGTGCTTCCAAACTAAATAGTTTAAGATGCAAGAAAGGACAGTGTTAAGAGCACAAGTGTAAACCTTAACCTGTCCTCTACCTCACAAACATTCCACCAGTCAGACCATTGCCATCTTTCATTAAATGCATCACCATCTATCAGCATAGGACGTATCAAATGAATGAACATTAACCCCTAAATACTTGTTCTCTAATCGTATTTGAAACTACAAATAAAAATTTAAAAGTCCATTTAATATTTTCAGTGATCTCTAGTACACATTAAGTAATTCCTCTAATTTTACCTACAATATAATAGTGACAAAATTGAGAACAGAAGTTTAGACTCTAGCAATCCACTTTCACTTTTCATGGACACCATAAAGAATTTAACTGCTTCCCCTTTTCTCATATGAACCATACAGGCATTGACTCTAAGATTAAGCAGATTTCTGCACTACCAACAAATTAAGCCCTATTTGTTTCTTTTCAATTGCATTCAATCCAGTACCATCACAGCAAAGCCTTACTTGGGCTCAGGCTCAGAAACTCTGCAACCTAAACATCAAAACTAAAAAAACTACTATTCAAATAGGAAGGAAAAATATGGTATGATACAGCCCCATGTCTCACAAAACCTCTACACATAGTACTGCTTCACTTCAGATGCACAAATAATTGACAAACTGTACAAATCAGACCTGCAAACATGGTGTGCCTCCCAAACTGTACTTCAAACCTCATTACATTTAATAGTTCTGCACCAAAATGCCAAGTACTTCAAAAAATTCTGGCCAGGTTACGTACTTAAAAAAAAAAAAAAAATACTACTGAAACACAGGAACGTGGAAAAGTATAACACGAGAAAGTTCTAAATTCAAACTACACTCCAGGAGCATAAAGGGGGATTAATGAGGAGCTGTGATGGTGAACTTCTAGAAGAAAGAGTTTAAGAAGTGAAATTCATTTCAGCAGTGTCCGTCGTGCTGTGAAGCTTAATTGTAGCACCTTGACTTCATCAACTGGAAGAACTTTTGCTGTTCT
The DNA here is from genome assembly GCF_000738735.6 of Corvus cornix cornix. Classification (NCBI taxonomy): domain Eukaryota; kingdom Metazoa; phylum Chordata; class Aves; order Passeriformes; family Corvidae; genus Corvus; species Corvus cornix. The sequence continues at coordinate 12,167,114 of NC_046341.1, read as the reverse complement.
GTTTGCAGACAGGGTGGCAACCATTCTGCATAGCCTGCATTCCCACTCTGGGAGGAGTTCTGTGTAGCAAAGATTCCACGTGACTCCCTGGGCAGCCCAGATAGAGATGTGGCCAGCTAATCCTGCTCTGTTTAAACACAAGATGACATGATGGTAGTGACCATGCTGACCTTAAGATAGATGTACAGAAGTGTGCATCAGTCCAACATTAGTAGAAGGCAGACAGGCAGGAAGGAAGGAAAAGAGAGATTTCTGAAATACTTTGTGAAGCTTACTTTGATAAACACTAAGGAGAAATCCAGGGATTTTGTCCACACACAGAAAATTGTGTAAATTGGCTGGAAAAACTCATTGACCCAGTCAGATTGTGTGAAGCTTGTGATCAAATACAGCCCCAGGCTCTCCTGCATCTTGCTCAGAACACATAGCTCAATGAAAAAACTCACTATTTTATTGTGATAAACACTGCAATAGAATGATGTTTGCACTGGCATGTGTGAGTTGCTCCTCTTTAGGTGGCTTGGGAACATTATATTCAAGGGGTTTTAGGTGTAAATTTACAAGCACAACATGCAAAGAATTTTAAGGTTTCATTGTTCAATTATTTTAAGTAGAACAATGAAAACATCAATGCTACAACAATACAAATTAATCAAACAACAAAAAGTAAAGCAATTAAAGCTGAGCAGTGAGACTGATGAATTCACAGGTACTTCTGCAATGCATATTCAAGAGCCTGAGTAATTAGGTGTAACTGTAGAAAGACTGTTAAATGTCCTTTATTGTAGATCTATGAAATTTATTTCACTGAGAAATCAAGTACATTGTTTTTGTGGATCACTTTGGACAGCTAGAAAAAATGAGGGAGGAAAGATGGTTCTGTAATTTAGAGCATGGAATGGGAGAGGGAAGTCTCTTGAATCTTATGACTTCCTAAGTAGCTTGAGGCAATGACCTCCCACTTGTAAAAAAGTTTGACAATCCTTCTGTGTGCTTACCTGGGCTAGGAGGATATGTATGTTAAGAATGCTTAGACAGAGCACAGAAATGAATAACTGTATGACTCCAAGTATACAACTACAGAACTCACCCTAACACCAGAGTTCCATATAATCAAAGCTAGCACTTACCTCAACTCTCTGCTATTGTAAATATCTGTGTTTCCAAAAATCCTACATATGCTCTCTTGACATTTTTAGGTTGAAATTTTTATTTCTAGTCACTAGAAATTCTCAGATGGTCTCATCTGTAGAAGCCCATCTGAGGCTGTACTTGGTTCTGCAAAGTTCTGAGTATTGTCAGTGCTGATTCTGTGTGAGAGGCTCAGAAATTCTTCAGAACCCCTGAATATGAGACAAAGGTTAGGTTTAACCTTGGGAAGTCAGTCCCCTCCGGACAGTGTTTCAGATCTTTTAGTTCAGGTCTGCATTCGGAACTGCTCCCTCAACCCTCCTGGCTCCTTTTCTGTGTTGACTGTAGCAAAGTCAGTATCATTAAACATAAATTACTCTTTCTGAATACTCCAGGTCACTTCCAAAATTTGACGTCTAAATTCATCATCCTAGTACAACTCACAGGATGAAGATGAAACTATAAAATTTGATCTGATGAAATTTTATTCCTTAAGTCATGATAACTTGCTTTTTTTAAAATCCAGACTCTGGTTTAGCTTTGGCAGCACATAAATTCTGGATTAGCCAAAATAATTGCAAATAAATAGTTTATTAATCAGAGTATTACTCCCATGACTTAATGAGCCCACAGAAATTCTCAAATCAGTAGTCTATAACTATAGTATGTATCTCCAACTCTCTGGTAGAATCTAGGTAAAGCAGCACATAACACATCACATAGAAGAGAGAGAATATGGTGAAGATTTTATATAGCTTCATTTTGCAAATACTTTCATAATTTTATGTTTTCTTATCTTAAGGTGACAAAGACAAATCTATAGAGACTGATATAGTACTTGAACCATATTGAACAATTTTTGTTGGAATTCTTTGTAATATACATAGGCAGTGATAACAACAACATGAGATTAGCTCCAACACTGAGGATATAAGCAAGACTGTGTAATTATCCTGTGAATCCAAATAACATTAAAAATTGAGAAAAAGCTCCCTTGTCTGCCATGACAATAGTATAAGAAATTATTCGTCTGGCATAGCAACAGAATGAAGGAAAAGAGTACAGATTATCAGCTTGAATTAAAACAACTGATGAGGCAACCTATTTAAGGTGATATAATTCTTCATGTCTCTGAAAATATCTAGTGGTCATCCTCCCTCAGGCTTTGTTTCCATGCAATGATTGCAATTGTTTTCAGATAGAGATGCAGCCATGTCTGCTCTCACCCTGACCTGGTGCTCACAACTTGGTTTTAAAAATATTTTGCTCAATAAAGCACAGTAAGCAAAGCTGCTTACTCTGTCCAAAACATTCATTCTATCAGGGTTTCATAAAGAAAAGTTACATAAGATCCTTACCTGAATGCATGTGGATTTGACTGTAACTTTCTCTCAGGCCCTCAAAGGTGTCATTGTATGGAGAAAGATCAGCATCATTTATCCTCTTGTCACTCTGAAACTGCCAGTGAGCCTGTGAAATGGGGAACATGCCATATAATTAGAAAATTATCCACTGCCAACTTGCTATTATCCTATGCTTTTCTAAAAAGAACAAAAGGTGTGCCACACTGACAGCACTTCGCAGGCAATACAAGAAACTCTCAAGAGTTTCCAGCAATCTTCAACATGAATAACAAACAGGAGATAGTTTATAATATGGTAGGTAAAGCTAAGGCCTTTAAGGACAACAAAACCTATGTACTTAGCGTACAGCACTAGCAGGGAAAATCATAGTAGAATGGTTGTTTCTTAGCCTGAACACTTTTCTCTTTAGGCTGAAGGTTCCAATCCCATGAACTAGGGCTTCAATCTTCATAGAAAGTTGTATTTCTGTAACAATCATATTAACACAAGGAGACTTTTGCCTCCAGGCTCCCATTGTTAGATTACTCTTTGTATTAGACTGTCACAGAAAAGGCCTTTTTTTGTTTTTTTTTACAAAGTAAAACACCTGAAAGATTATCAGCAGAAATTACAGGAATACAGAAGAAAGTCCACAGGATAACACTTAGGGAAAAAGGCATCAATATTTTGTAAAAAAATCTTGAATGGGAAAAGAGGATTCTTCATATGAAAGCTGAACAGGGCTCACAGTTCACAGATTTCTTTTCTGCTTGAAATACTCAGGTCATTAACATTAAGTTTGGCTTCTGCACCTCTTGGAGGAATTTCAGTGTTATACAGGTGCCAGGTCACCACACTGAGAAAGTGACTCTGATGACTTTGTGTTCCAGACCACAAAGTCACCAAGGCCCAAATACTCTGCAGTGCTGCTTCCAAGAGTGCAGCGCAGCACTGCGAGAGCCACTGGAGATAGCACTGGAAGGTGCATCCTTTGCCAGTCCCCGTCACAGAGCACGAGGTAATGCTGAGACTGATGCCACATTTTCTGAAAACGGTGTCAGAAAATGAAGGTATTGTTTCCATCTCAAACACAATTCAAGAATTAGACAATGGAACTCATACTGCTGTCAAAAAAATTTTGGCTGAAGGTTAGGAAAATTCCTGGTGAGAACATTGTAAAGGGAACTGAAAATATATGTCTGCAAGTGAGAAGGAAAAGTTCTGGTTTTACTCCACAATTATGTGTAGAAAACACATCACAGAGTTGTACCTCAGCTAATGCTCTATGAACTGTGACAATCTTGTAGTGCATTCACCCAGGTTTTTTGTAGGTGCATCACTAAGGAAATATTCACTGTATCTACAGATGGCTGCAAACATTGTATGAGAGACCCAGCAAATTATTCATCACACTTCTAACAGGCTGGTAAAAGGCCTGTTCAAAGAGCTGAATGACTCAATAATAACTATTTGCTGTTAAATTCACCTTACCATCCTCTTTTTATTTACATTTATGTAAGGTTTACCTTGATCAAGTAAATTAAAGGGTTACCTGCTTTCTACTAGCACTGTTAAATGTTTCAGAAAGTACCCAAATCACAGGAGTTTTATAATGCCATGGCAGTTAACACATTCTCCAATACAGTGATTTCCTTTACACACCAGGGCATAATGGCTCAGCTGTAGAGCTTGAATTTGGACTGAGGAATTTTACTTTCCAACCTTTTTTTTCATTTTCCCTGTGGATGCCAAGCTGCTTGGCTTGCCAGGCCACATCCTACATCTACAACAAAAGTGGGAAATGCATGTAGTGCTCAAATTCCACGCTCCTAGTCTGGAAACCACTCAGTTACACAGCGTGAGATGTTTTCTTGATGCTCAGGTACTGAAAGGGAAGTTCCGTTCTTGGATTCCTCTCCTGGCCTGTTGTCTGATGCAGTCACTTGCAATGTGTCTGTGGCCCTGGCACGCTTTTTACTGGAAGTCAAATTTCACAAATTCCAAATCTTTCTAAACCTTTACCTTTTTTTATGTCTGCTAATCAAATAGGGAGGGCTATTGTGGAGTACATGTCCCACATCACAATGAGAAAATTAATTTCACTCTGTTCTTAGAAATGTTTAACTACTATGGGGGAGAATAACATCAAAAGTCACTGTGAATTGTATGATTCTGAAAGGGAAATTAGATAAAAAAGAACTTGAAATAAAAAAAATTTAAAAATCCTTCCATCTAGCACTAACATATTCAAGGAGAACATAAATGTGCATTCTTAACCAAACTTAATAAAGATTCACTTTGCAGTATATTCCATACACACATTCACACCATGTTTCTTAAAAATAAACAAGTGAGAAGTAAAAAATACAGCTGCTAAAGGAAGGTTATTTATGCCCAAACTGTACTGGAGAAATTAGTCAAGGGCAATTCATGCATGTGAAAATATGATTTCTAACACTGCCAAGGTCGATAAGACCTTAGGGAGTAAATGCTGACCACATAAATCAAAGATGCCTAGAGGCAGTTTTGAGGATGAGTGGTGAGGCTTTAATAGTTTTAAAAAGCCTGTTAATAGTCCAAATGAATCAGCAGTGATACAAGAGCAAATAACTTGTTTATGAAAGGAACAAACCATGCTTGATGTCCTTCTGTGGAGTGGATTGCCCAAACTCAGAATCATACGATTCTCTCCTGCATTTCAGAAGTAAGGATCTGATTATTCCTCAAAACTAAAAAATGAATAAAGGTGCACCAATCTAAATGAATCCAAACTGCCAAATTAGTTTGTTTACAAAAATATTTTAGGAAAAAGACAACTTCAGTGACCAAACTACTTTATAGGAACAATTCCTGTTTTGCCAAGATGTCTAAAGAGAAATGCATTTTATCTGAAAACGCATACCGGATAGCAAGCTTTTCCATTGTTTCCATTTGCTTGGTTTTGTTTGGTTTTTTTTTTTGACAATTTCCCCATAGTATGTGAACAAAAAGCAAATAACTTTTTTTCCTTTCTAAAACAGAAAATTGACAACTTTTCATTTCAAGCCCAGCCACTGAACTAAAGAGTACTTCTGCCTAGCTGGCTCCCCACACTCCTTTGGTTGCCACTGTACTATCTAAACATCTCCTGTTTCAGGTTGCCTTTCCAAAACACTGTGTAAGTTAGAGCATGCTCCTTTCCCACACAGCTCAGATATCTGGGATACATATCTAGTGTGATACATGAAGATATCTGAAATCAAAGAGAACTTTAAAACAATCTTTTAAAGGAACTCAGTTTGCACTATTAAAAATAGCTTGAATTACTAACAGGATGAGTTTGTGTCTGAGTCAGACCCTTCTAAACCTTAAACAAAGATGAATTCAGAATAGAGCTGGCAATTAGAACTCACTGTGTATTTATTCATTTGTATTAATAATTAATAGTAGGTTTTTGAATGTTCCTGTGTTGTACCATTATCTCATATTTTAGAAAATACGATTCATGACAGCATCCTGATTTTACTACTAAAGATATTTAAACCATTTTTTATGTTGTTTCTGTGTGGGTAAACTGTTATGTTACCACAGCCCCTTTCAGCATGAACTCTTCACTCTCTCATGCTCCTATTAACAAATTCCACATCTATTTCAAACTATTAGTCTTCTCTTCCTGGACACTGCTGTTTAATATCTCTGCCACCTTGATATCAGAAAAAAAAAAGGTTGACTAGACATGCAGATTCCTCTGATTAAGGGATAATTAATCTGGCACGTCCAAAACTCCAGCATGAGCAAGCAGCAGAAGTCAGAATAGTGAGACCAGAAGGGTGCTGTGGAGGCAAATGAAAGTAGGTATTTATGGATCAGTTGAATACAGGCAGAAGAATGTATCCTGAAGTCTTGCAGCCAATTGAAATTTGTTGTCAAAGTGTGAAGGAGGAAAAGAAGGAAGGCAAAGAGGGAAACCATCAGCCAAACATGCAAAACTGCTGCTTTCTACTTCACACAGTTATGACTCCAGGCAGAAACCGGGTAGATGATTGTGTATATCTGAGAAGCAGCAGGACATGTCTCATTGCTAATCTTTATGTCAGAGACACTAGTGTTTGTTTCTGCATCAATACTTCCTATCTTTTTGGCCTTTTAAATTTTTTTCATTAATTTCCTCTCTTCCTTAGTCTCAGAACCATTCTGGAGCCAGAGTTTGATTCAAATTTCCAAAGAGTAAAAGAATATTTGATTGCACATGAGCGTAATTTGTTCAGCAAGGGTGGCAGTGATCAAAAACTAAGTGTCATAGTTCCCTAGGTTTGCTTCCTGCATAGATGTGCACTGATTCCTATTTGTATAAGACAATGAATTGAAAGAGGAGGTTTTCAGAGTCCTCTCACTCTGGAGACAGTAAGAGTGTTGGGTAAACTGCACACAAAATACAGAAAGAAAATACAGTAAGACCTCATTACGTTTATTACAGTCACTGGTTATCCTGGTAAATACCTCACTGAAGAATAAATGGAAAGCCCACAGTCACAGCTGTCCAAGAACTCTTGTGTTGTTTCCTCACATAAAATTTCTACCTTTCGCTTTTCCCCACTACAGAGAGGGAAAAGAAGCTAAAACATGAGTCCTCCTCCTTGAGATGAGTTGGTAAAGATCAAACAGTACTTGCATGAAGTTTCCAGTGAAATTTTGCCAGAGGACAAAGGGCTGTATGGGCCAAGAAAAACCAGAAGCTCTACAAGTGTAGGAAGACTGTGTTTGTTGGCTGAGTTTGAGAATAAATTGAAGTCAAACTAAAGAGCCAACAGCAGCTGTTTCTCAACTTTTACTTTTTTTTTTAAATCCCAGCACAGCATGCAAATAATTTGTTATGGACTTGAACCGGAGAAGCCAAGTATATAGTATTGTGAAACTGAAATCCAAAAATATAATATTTCAGGTTAGGAGACCTGTAGCTGGTAAGCCCAAACCACTATTTGCATTCAATTTTCTGGCTTGGTCACAAGCACTTTTGCTTCCTGATATATTTAACTAAAATATGCAGCTATTGCCTCACATGCACCTTTGGCTTTTTCCAATGCCTATGAACATGTGCACAATGTTTTAGATCACCACCAGACTTCAGTACCAGCAATATCAGTTTCTGGGTTGGTTTTTTTTGTTGTTTAATAGAGTGCAATGAAGATTTCTGTCTGTGGATGCATCTGGAGGTTGTTGGAACACTTTGACTCATATTCCCAACATATTCTCATAAAACTGATCAGCTGCTCAAAGACAAAAACACCACTGCTCCCTCCCTGCACATGCCATTTTGGGAGATAGAGTGAAGTAAAAATGATATAAAAGTAATATATAACTTATTAAGAGGAAGAGGACCACACTTTCTTGAGCCACTCTGTAGCTCTAAGGGAAAGCACAACAGCTAACTCCCAAACTCTTCCCTGATCTCTCACATCCACAGTTTGCTAGGTTTTCCCACAGAGCATGCAAGAAACAATTGGTCTCCATGTATCCATTGGAAGCTCATATGGGGCATCTTCTTAGGAGAGATTTTTAATCTGGCATAAATTCCTTAGTATGGTAACACTGCCCCATCTTCCAAATGGCTGGGAAAATTCACATTATCTTTGATGAGCGTTAAACAAAGTGTAGATTTGATTGCCCAAAGAAATGGGCAGAAATACAGGTATTTTCAAAGAATATTTATTGCTATGGTAGCTGATCTGAAGTGTTTCATAGTCACTTTAAGCCAAGTTCAGGATTTACACAAGGAGAAAGAACAAGAAAAAGTGTAATACCCTGTATGTTGTTTTATTTTTTTTTTTTTTTTTTTTTTTGGATCAAAGTGTCATAAAATATTGTATTTTATAGGTAGGAGTAATAAAACCAAAGCAGCATGGCCAATTAAAATGTTCATTATTTTAAGAGATAAAAGCAGATCAATTATGATGTTTCAACCCATCTATGGTAATTTATATTAGCTGAGAATCTGTCCCTAAATATTAAAACAGCAACCTTGACACTTCCTTCCCCCCTCCCAATTCTCGACTTTAAAGACACTTTGCAGTTCCACAGCACAGAGTAAGAGAAACTCTACTTTATGCTGCTCCTGGGTGATAGCACAGCTATCATCTGCACCAAAATAACTGCAAAATTGTGAGGGTTTTTTAAAAGATAGAGAGAAGAATAACAACCTAACTATAAGCACAAAGGCAATTTTAGCTAAGTAAAATACAATTACACCAGCTAGAATTTCTTTTGGACATGATTAGTAACAAACGTTCCTTGTCCTATGAAAATGTGCCAGGAAATTTTAATTGACTGCAAGCATCCAAGGCTGCCATTAAACACATCATCTGAAAGATTAATGTTTTTGGCCCACACTTAACTACCATGTAACCTGCTATATGGTTTACAAGATGGAATGACTTTGTTTTACATGACAGTTATTGGGCCTAATTCTGCTCACTATTATGCCAATGAAAATTTTGGAGCAAGTCCATCGAAGTCAATGGCTCTATAAAATAAGAGTAAAATTAGACTCAGGCCCACCATGCAATTTAATAATAACTATTATTACAAGTTAGGCCAGATTCTGCTTTTCCAATTGTTAACAAGTGGAACCAAGCATTAGATATCCCATTCTTCTAAGATAAAAGGTGCCTGCATTAAGACTTGGCCCTTCCATAGAGACCCAGGCTCACAAACCTTCTCTGACATGACACAATGTGATGAGACCATTGCAGGCATGAACATTCCCTGGCATTTTGGAAGGACCCTATTGTGAAAATGCAGAAGAAAAGTGAGGAATTCAGAAGATGATTTTTTTATTATAATAACATTTACTTGCAAATCAATTCAGAACTACAGATTCTCTTTTTTAACATCAAAAGTTTGAGTCACTGTTGTTCTACAACCAGTAATTTCAATATATACTCAATTTGGAGGCTTTTGAAAAAAAGTAGATATTATTCACCAACTGTGCTGTACAAATTGACACCAGAATTAGGTCACTGCACAAGCCATTGTACTTAGCACAGCTCTGGGCCAGAGACAGTGGGAGAAGACAGGAAGTAGAAAGAGAATAAGATGCTGTATCAAAATAGACACAGGGATTTGTTCCCCTCCTTAAGAAATGAGCTAAATTATTATTACTTTCTTGGGAAAATCACATTCTGAAAAAAGACCAAGTGACTCTTGTCCTCTCTCTTCTGTTTCTGGTGTTACATTACCACATTGTAACTGCTCATTGCTTGAGTTTTTAAATTGTAAACTGTTGCTAACCAGCAGCTTTACAAGGACCACATGTAAATGAAAAGCTTCCTTCCCAAGTCCACTGACAACCAGCTGACTTGAAATAGTATGTTTCTATCTATTACATCACATGTACAGGTTGATAGCCTTCAAATGCTTCCATTTATGTTAGACCTGGTAAAGTGATATTCTATTATTTCATTGAAAATAAAATGTATTGAGACATTTCATGCTGTTTTCCATCTTCCTTCTTTCTTAATGTTACTTTAACTGTGATTTGTGCTAACAACTAAAAGTTAACCAAAATAATTGTTGTACATTACATTCATTGCATTAAAGATAATCTGTGCTTATAAAATGAGATTGTTTTATGAATAAAATACACTGAGAAAATAGAGCTGTCTCAACAGCAATTGTGTCAGGTAAAAATACAGTGATATAGCTTGAATTTCTACACTTCAGTGCATCCCTTGAAGGTGTGAAATGCCTAATAGATGGTAGCATGCATTATTCTCCAAATCTTCTTTTATATGACTATTTCAAATATTTGATTATTGCCTGGCTAATAATAGGTGCTTCATCAGTTGAAGAACAGACCAGAGAAGACAGTGTGAATTGTAGCATGCAATTGTTCACTGACTGCCGCTGAAAATGTGTAGCTACTGCTGCATGCCAACCTTCCTCTGGTGTCTGCAGCCACTGTTTCATGGAACAGCAATGAAAGCTGTGGGAAACTTGGAAAAAGTCACCCAGAGACCAATCCCACCCCATTAATTTTTAAGTGCATAGAATGCTCCAGAGGACAGAAGAGCCCACCTGGGGCCAGTGAAAACACATCACAGCAGTCACTGATTTATTGGCATCAGGAGCAGGGTGGTGAAAAGGCTGTGAACCGTCCAGTACCACAGCAGTGCTGTCTAGCACTGCTCATTCCCTCTTTCCTTGAGCTCCTTCACCTTGGCCATCCCAGAAACCTCATGGAGACACATATTAGTTGCATCCTACACTGAAGATGTGCAGAACTGCATCTGAATTGAATCTGGAAGGGGCCAAAAAGACTGGTAGCCAAAACCCATTTCTGAGGCTGTGTTATGAAGGAGAGTCTTGAGAGCAGGACAGTTTTGTGAAGCAGAGCAGTGAGGGGCTTCTGAGCCAACCACAAATAGATGAGCATGTTGCAGAAACAAAGGGACTGAAAAAAAACCCCAAAAAGCTGCCCAGAAAAGAGCAAGATAGGAAGGAACTGAAGCAAAGAGTTACTCTTGGAGTCTGATGATTTTACCTTTCTTCATGTTCAGAGAGTCTTCAAGGGAAAGATAAATGGATAATGTGGCTTTTAAATTGCAAAATAAATGAATCATCCCTGAGGGTCCAAAAATTTTAATGACGTGATTGGAGATGGACGTAAGTAACACAAACAGGAAACATTTCAGCTACTCTTCCTCTCTAGTGCCAACAAATACCTCAGAGCGAGACTGGAAGCATCAGTAGCACCACTCTCAGTGACAAAAACTACACAGATTACTGGGGATGGAAGAAAATGTGTCTTTACTTTTCTCAGTGCCAGCCCACAGGCTTGTCATGCTCAAACCACCCTGCCCTGGTGCTTGCTACCCCCACTCAGACCACTCACAGATTACTGAGGGCCAGTCTGCAATAAGCCAACTGTGCTATCCAACCGTTTAACACTTAGAGAAGCCTTTCTATCCAGCAACAACATAGCAGGGTAGGTGCCAACAGATCCAAATGGGCTCTGGAATGATTTATTCATCCTAGGCTTCTAAGCCCCTTTTCCTCAGCATTAATACTAAGATTAATGTGTCCCATCAGTGCGCTGCCAACAGGAACTTTAATAAAAGCAAGAACAACTAGTTGCCTTGGCTTTCTTTCTACTTAAGGTTAGGACATAATAAAAACAGCAGCCTACAAAGACTTTCCCCTTAATTTACTTATTACTTTACAAAATGAAAATAATTTCATTCAATTTAAATAATACACACAGATTACAGGAACACCACTGCCTAAAGTCAATCATTAGTCAATTTTTAAAAGGATAGGTGTAATATATCTGCATATTTTAAAAGGTGCATATGCTTCCTAATGTACAATACACAATATACAATACTTAGGAAGGATGCCAGATCCATAATGACAATAACTGAAATTCATAGACTACATGACAGAGGTGATACATCTGCAAACTAACACTAAAGAATTTGTTAGGGATGAAGGAATAATTTTTTATATAAGTATTGTCAAAACTGTGCCCTTTTAAATCTGTTTATTCCCACCTATTGCCAGGGACAATGTTAGTGTACCACGACGATGGTCTCAGTCCTTAAATCTCCAACTGCCAAAAAATCACAACAAGCTGGGCTAGATTTTGTCCAGGATGACTTTGTGCTTAAGAACACTCTAGATCCTCATATGTTCAGTTTCAAGATTCAAGCCCAACATATGTCCAGAATAGCTTGAAGAATACCTAATGAATGCTATTTGAAAACATAATAAATTCAATAAAATCCCAAACCTCTATTCTAGGAGTTGCTGAGACAATTTAGTGATATTCTAACAAACTGCAGTGTACCAAATCACCTAAAAGGACTGTGACTGATGCTGCAGACTGGGTATTGCATATCTGAATGTATAAAGGGTATTCTTTTGGCAACTGCAAACCTGCCTGAGCCATTTAACAGTAAGCTTTCCAATTAAATCTCAATCACATTACTGTGCCACAAAATCTACCCATTTCTACCTCAGAGGTGCTTTAAGTTCTTTTTCTTGTGGTCACGAATCTTCCTGCCTTCTTTGGTGGAAAAAGTATGAATGTGTGCTCACATACTTCTCTTTCCTTCCTTCCCATCCCCAATTGTACCAATTGTTCACCTGGCTCAGGCACAGAAGCTAAAGATTTCTGGGTGGTGGTGATGGGTGAGTGGAGCAGAAACTTCATTTCCCCCTAAAAGGCAGAGGTCACTCAACTGAAAGAACAGAAAGGCCTTTTATTCCCATAAAGAAAAGCAGAGGAAAAAGCTCTTCACAGTGAAGATGAAAAATATTTTATTTGAATCCTGGGAAGAACTCGTTCTTCTTACACTGGAGAATGGTCGATTCACAGCACAATTTGAATGGCCTGTGGCTTTTCAAATGTCCACAATGGGCAAAAAGGATATATTTTTACATTTATTTTTATTTTTAGAAGTTATCTTCTGATCTCAGTATGCATACCAGACAAAGATATTTCATGGTATCCCATTCAAATGAGGAATTTAAAATTTTTTAACCATCTCAGGCACTTAGATTTTGAACTTCACCTATTTGGTTATTATCGCAATAATAACCTAACATAGGCTTTTATTTCTTGCCTCAAATTTTTAAAAATTACTTGTGTACTCCTACAAAAAGAATATTTCTGGCAAGAAAAAAACCTGGGAATGTAAATTATATCTAAAGGTCTTTTCATTCTTTTCATTTCATGAAATGTCTTACAATCATTTTGAAAATTCTCAAATGTTTTCTAGAAATACAGGGATTGTAGTCCTTGTATTGCCAATGATTTGTCACTGCAAAAAGCAAATACTTGCAAAAAAAATTATACAGTGTTTGCTGGTAATGTAAGTGAAATGTTCTACATCTAGAGTTTTACTAGAAACACTACATAAATCAGTCAACAATGTAAAAATTGAGAACTGTAAAATGTAAAATTGACATTTAGCACACAGAAGTTTCAAAGAGGTGTAATTATATAATTTTTTTAATCAAGGGACACAAGTAATATCACAGGACATATCTAACCTAACCACCGGGGTGCAGATCTGATTAGGAATACCTACATTTAAAGCCAGAGTTCTCTGTTTATGCAGTGCTGAGTGAATACCAGCAAAATGGAAATTCAGAATGTCACAGTCAGAACAATAATTTCCTGCATACAAATTGTCAAGTTTTCATTATAAGCTTTACATTTTGTGAAGACTCCACTATTAAGCTAGATTTTAATTAATTTACCTAATTTTACTAATTAAAAAATAGTGTCAGACATACTACTGCTGATTTTAACCTGACAATATTTTTTTTCAACTAATAAATATGATTTTTTCTCTTATAAAAAGTTGAAAAGAGAGGTAGACCCATTGAGCCCCAGTAAAATGATTTAATCCAGCTTCTGCACTGATCTTGGAAAGAACACAGGTAAATGGTTTGAGGAATCAACCCACCTCTAAATTTGATTTTACCAGTTGAAACTACAACCAACGGTTTCTTGTTAAATCCTGTGCTCATCTGTATTTGAAGTAGTGGTAGACCAAAAATCTGGTGTTTTCTATTGAAACCTGCCTGTCCCTTCCTGCACTGAGCTGTTTTCTGTTACAAGTTATTAGGTTTTGCTGGAAGGAAAAAAAAATGCCATCAACAAGTCCTATTTTATTTCCATACCATCTTCTCTTCTTCATTTTACCATGGCTATTTTTTGCTCATTTGCATTCCCTGTCTCATGCTGCCTTTGAATAACAACTGAAGACAATTTGTCCCAGTTGAACACCCCAGATTTTGAAAGTCTGATTATGGATCCAAATATGCTGAAATAAATCACCACTGTAAAGATTCCGAGGTATGCAACAATCCAGACTAGGATGCCTTACAGTGCGAGCCCACTTGAGCTTGAGAGTTGAGAGCAGAATGAGGTTGGCACCAATAGGATTATTTCATTTTTGGAGAGGAGATCATACAGGCCTCTACCCAGGGTAAGGGGAAGCCCTACAATTATTTTTTTTCTGAACTATTTAAACCATTTCTAATTAATTACGATGGTTTCAGCTAAAACTTTCCAGATGAACAGTTCAAGCTGGACCCAACACTGAACAATCATTGTGTTACTGAAGTGCTCTGGTGTATTCCAAGTCCTAACTTTTAGATTCAATGAAAATACCAAAAAATGAGCAGCATATGTTACCTCAATCCAGGAGATTTATAAAACTCAGATATCTTGTGATTGTGTTGCTTCTTTAGCGGGATAAAAATTCCTTTTCACCCCCTTCACTTTTGCAAAATTCCCCCCATTGCTGTGTCTTAAAAATGTCAGACATACTTTACTGTTTCCAAATAAACATATCATTTTTGGCAGAATTACTAGACAAGAAAGGTAGGGGCATTGTTGTTATAGGAGTTCATATAAAAAGCAAATTTTAATGTTTTAAAATTTAAGACTTTCCTAAAGTTTTAAAATACATCCCCCCTGACTTCATCTGTAGTATTGTCAAAAGCATTATATAGTGTCCCTTTGGAAAAGTAAATCTGATTAATTAGCATCATTCTCCATTGTAGAATTCAGCAGCTATATCAACAGCCATAGATTTTTCTTAACACATATTCTATTAATGTTTTCAGCATTGTTAAAATCTAAAATTATTTAATTGTTGAACCATCGTGTTCTGTGCATTGTTTGCAAGGTTCGTCAAGTAAGCAGAATTTTTCTTACAGTGTTCTAGAATGATACTGAAACACACTTTTTCTTCAGAATTGCTCTAACATTGTATACAAAAACAGGTTTGCTTTTAAACAGAAGTTCTGCACATAAAGGAAAAGACAGAAGGAAAAACTCAAAACAACGGAGAATGTGAAAATGCCAGAAAACAGTTTCTGCTGCAGTACTGTGGTTCAATAGGAAGCTTGTATCATTTGTGCTATCAATGACATTAAAAAAAAGCTGCTTTCAGAGCTGTCTAGCGAGCCTATGGTGATTTCAGCTGCAGTTCTTCAGCAGAAAACCATCACTGCCTGGTAACAGCACCTGGATATTGACTCTGTCACGGCGCTTTAGATCTTGTGAAGGAAGGTAAGCAGCTGGAGGCCACTGCCCACAGAAATCCCCACATCTCACAGAAATTACTGCCTTGAAGGCAATATTCTTCCATATCTTGGCTGCTTTCAGTTTACAGACAAATAAAGCAGGACTACAGCTCTTAACCAGCAGCAAGGAAGCATCTCCGGAAGGGATTCACATCACCACCCCCTCCTGGTGCCAGCTATCAGCCTGCGAGGAATAACTAAGCACCAGCTTAGTGCTGGAATTGCAAAGGCTGCAGTTTTCAGCTCTGCAAATCTAACATCTTTCTTTAATATTCACTTCATAAAAACAATTTCAGAAGTCCCCTGGCACTCTGCACAATTTCAGCTAACACATAGATCCATTGAAAAGTAAGAGAGCAAAAGTGTGTTTACTTCCATATTAATACCCACAGAAATTCTTGCAAAAGAGTAAATCAGAAAAAAATAAAGAAGCAAACCTTCCCAATGTTTACTTGCTTGCAACAAAAAAAGCAGAACTTCAACATCCACCAGAGCAACCATAAATATCATGGCCATCTTTAATTTGGCCTCCAGTATCTGACCAACCTTGATTTATCCACAGACAAAACCAAACATCTCTAATTTGCTAACCAATCACTGCAATTCTTTTCTTACCAACCAATAATTCTGCCATCTCTAATTTACCAATAAATAATTCTGCACTCTCAAATTTACTAACCGATAATGTGACCAATTTGCTGACCAATGATTGTGTCAACTGGTAACAGTGCCCCTAGCAAACAGTAATTTGCCAAGCAATATTTGGACCTTCCCCCCCCAGCAATAAAGAACTGTAGTGGTCTTTGATTCAGTATCTACTGCATTGCTCTGAAACTGCTTAATGTCGATAGTGAGGTTTTTTTACAAAGTATTTGCTGTCTGAGGGGACATTTGTTTACATTGGCTGCTTAAAAATTGCACAGATATCTCTTAAATGTCTGTGAACTAGAATATTGTTTTCTCTTTTATGAGTATTAGCCTTTGAGGGAACCCTTTTTTCTGTTTGCAGTACTCCTGGGCATATTGCTAACTCCCCTGTAAGTCCTGTTGTCATCACACTGGGATTTGGCGACAGCTCCACAGTGCTTGGACAGCGTGCACTGGTAAAGCAGTGACACTGCTGGCCAGCCCTGTCACCCTGCTGACCTTACCACCCAAGTTGATCCTGTCTGGGCAGACATTTGGGCATAGAGAGTTCATATGTAAAGCCTTGTGATTGATTTGTCTTTTCTAATTTCTACATCCCTTTGGCTTGGGTGAAAAAACCAGGTCTTGAATTATTGGTTCCTTTAAACAATAATAACGGCATTTTGAAGTCATGTAGTAACTTCTGCAATCAATTTTACCTCCAAGAAATGTTTCCAGTTTTGTGTAATTTGACTAGTCCATATTAAAGTCATTAGCTAACACAACATTAGCTCAGTGAGCAACCACTCTAACACCATTTTACCAGGCAAGTCTACAGAGATAAAGGGTGTAGCAGGAGGGACCATCAGTGCTGAAATCAGTAAAAAATATCCAAACTCCAAGTCAGCAGCTCAGAAGGCTACAGAAAATAAAATATTGCAAAATATTTTATACAACAGAATACAAAGAGAGGCATGGAGTTTAGGCTCAGCTCTATGCAAAAGACAGCAACTGCACCAGCTTGCTACATATTTGTACTTATAACCAACCTTCTAATATAGTTTACAGATTAATTTATTGCACATTCCAGGAAAGGATTCAGAGAAACATTTATTCCAAAACAGAACACGATTTTGAGATTTCTAGTTTTTACAAGAAAAAAAGAAAAAGAAGACAATTGCTGTAGACTGGAAGCATATTCTAAAACTGCATAGCAAGTCCCCTTTATCCTTTTCTTTCCCTTCTTGTGGAATAAGCACAGCCTAAGCAGCACTACTTGCTTCTCACTCTTTTCTTCCTGAAGTATCCTGGGTTTCTTGAAAGCAGAGGCAGAAATGCCATTCTGGGTGGCTATTCCTTTAGAGGAGGTTGTGAATAGGGAGAGTAAGCCAAGAAGGAAAGGGAGTTGGCCAAGAAGGCAGGAATTCCCAGACGCCCAGAGGTTTGGTATGTTTAATGTTCTCTCAGTGTTGGAGGAACAAGCATAATACAACTGAATTTGTACTAAAGCTTATTTCCGAACCTAGTTATATGACAAAATAAAATATAAAAACTCACTCTAAGGATAAATAACTCTGATGATAGCTTCAGTCATGCTTGTGGTAAAGATTTCAAGTAGCCATAACATTAGAGGGTTGTCCACAAAAATATTTGGTTTACAAACTTGGACTTGTTAAGTTTTCAGCGACAAGCATTTCATTAACCACTACTGGAAAGATTAACTCGAATACAAAAAGCAGCACTGTTTAGCTGGAGAGCCTGAAAAGTAGGTGTGATGAGGCAAAGACACCAAGGAATGTGTTTGTGTGCATCTCATCCTCATTTAAAGCAGAAGAGGGTGGGAAAATGTCATAAGTAGGAGATGGAACTTGCGGAGGCACAATGAATGTGAGAGCAGAGGGACAAGACTGAAGTCAAGAAAGAAAGTGGCAGAAAGCAGGAATATTGCCTACACCTTGAAAGATGAAACAAGTCTCTAGACATGTATAGCTGCCTGTTTTTCACTTCAAGTGAAAGTGGGCATGAGAGGAGAAAAATGTACCTGTTCAGGAGCTCCTCAGTTTGTTTTACAGTATGTACACGAGTACATCCACAGGGTTACAGGGGAGTAAAAAGAGAAGCAGCAAAGGATAAAACACATTAAAAATATATGGTATAACTATAATGTTTTACTCTGGGAGGGAGCACGAGGATTGATGCAGGTGGGAAGAGGGTTTTGTCTTGTCTGGTTAAATTTTCTACATTAGAGTACTATTGATTTTCCTAAGTATATAGGATACAGTATACCCCATTCTGCTACCCTTACACAGGTTAATTCTTTTATCCATTTCAAATGCAGTCAATCAATAACAGTGATCAGGTAGGTTGTGAAATTGCCTGGAAAACACATCCACAAAGTAAACCCAATACATTGGCCTGTCTATGTGACTTAAAGCTTAGCACGGCATTGAAAATCACTAATGGAACACTGTGCAGTTTGTTCATGCTATGAGCAGTCAGGAATCATGCATAATGTAATAGTGCATCTGCTAACAGCAGCTCACACAAGCTAATTTAATCTTGTTTTACACTAGACACAAGGAATTAATCTTTAAAGCTGCTCCCGTGATTCTGTTTGGCCCTTAAAATATCGAGGGTCTTTCCACCTCCTCATTTACAATACTGTAAAGGGATGCATTTCAGTTATCATCAAGTATTTACACTTCATCTACATTAGCCAGAAAATGGATGTAACTCTATAATTTATCAGTCTTAAAAAGCACATTGCTGGCCCAGTCCAGAAGCTGTGTTTTGTGTTGTCACATCTGAAACCAGTATTAAGTTTCAGACTCTATTGTAGAAGTTAGATCTCCTAAATAATTAATATTTGAAAATGATTACTTTTTTTTTTTTTAATTTATTTCTCGACTTTCACAGAATCACAGAATCTGCTGAGTTGGAAGGGACCCACAAGGAACTTCAAGTCCAACTCCTGGCCCTGCACAAGACCATCCCCAAGAGTCATACCACGTGCCTGATGTCCCCCAGGACACTCTTGGCCCTCCTGGCTGCCAGGGCACACCTTAGCTGCACTTTGTCTCTCAGCTTACCCTTAATAATATTATTGTCTTGAGTACTTGTATTGATACAGTGCTACTGTGCAAACACTGAAAAAGGCAGTCTTCAACCACAACAACTTACAATGCCAGTATAAAAAAAAAAAATACAGACAGATTGGAGAGTATTCAAAGAAAAAACCAAAAACAATATTGATGAGAAAGACAAGAAATAAAGTATTCATATATAATAAACGACTTTGGCAAGATTTCAGGCTGGAAGCTTGATCATCAATTTTTGGACCTAAAGCCAAAGAGAAATTTTAGCAGGGCTTTGTAAGACAACAATGAAATACTTCTGCAAATGTTCATGGCAAGCTCCTTGTAAGCGTAAGGAAGGCTGACAGGAGAGAAATGCACACAGGAAGAAGTAACAAGTGGGAGGTGGAAACTGGGCACCCATTACTCATCAAGATTAGTGAGGCATATGATATCTTGATATTGAGAGCAGGATGATAGATAACAGGGAAGGAAAGAGTGAACATGAAAACAAGTATTTTACTACAAGTGTGATGGAGCTAATGGAAGAAAAACAAGGGAGGAGGGAAAGAAATAGTCTGGGTAAACAGACTTTACAAAAGGTTTCTGATCATGTGCAAGTGAAACAATATTCTATTTCAAGCAATAAATTAAAGGAGGAGAATGAGAATCTGAAAAAGTTTATGCTGAAGATGGGACAAGATAGACTCTCTTTCAGAAATGTTTTTTCAAAATAATCAACAGTATCAAGACATGGCCCAGATATCAAATATTGGGCTAGTAGATGGTGACAGTAAGTGACAGCATCAGGATGTTGGTCACTGCAAACAACAGATATGCTGAAAAGAAGGTTGTTTTAAACAGTTTTCAGCAAAAGTTTAAAACTCTGCTTTAACTGTGATACATTGAAGATCCATAGAGAAATATTAGATGGTGACAGGCCAGCATAATTTACTTCAGAGAGGAAATAAACATAGGGAAATAAACAGAAATAAACAGAAGGAGGGATAATTGTTGAGTTTGGATTCGTGGACTATATCTTAGAGATAACACACCAGAAAGAGCAAGCAAAGGACACACCCGTGGAGATGAAGTGCTAGTGTAACCTCTGCTTATTGCAGGGGGCTGGACTAGGGGAACTTTAAAAACCCCTTCCAACCCCAGCTATTCTGATTCTGTAAGGACAGACTCATTGGAATAAAACGGTGAAGCCTGACATTTATTTACAGAACATCATCAGAAAGTAATTCAACAGATATAGAGCAGAGACAGAGAAGGAAAGCAATAAGTAGAAGTTCTAGAAAATAACCCAGAAAAAAATTTTGACAAATTGTGTCTGTATGAGGCAGGTATGATGTGTCTGTATTTAGAAACATATTGGAAAGATATGGTCCAAATAATGACAAGTATTAAAGTCCGGAGGGCCACCAAGTTGATCAGAGGGATGGAGCACTTCTATGAGGAAAGGCTGAGAGAATTGGGATTGCTCTGCCTGGAATAGAGAAGGCTTCAGGGTGACTTAATTGCAGCCTGCCAGTACCTGAAGTGAACTTACAGGAAGGATGGGGCAAAAAATATTTACAAGAGCATTTAGTGACAGGACAAGGAGAAATGTGTTCAAATTGAAAGAGAGAAGATTTAGATTAGATATTGGGAAAAAATTCTTTACTGTGCTGCAGCCCTGGCACAGGTTGCCCAGAGAAGCTGTGGCTGCCCCATCCCTGGAAGTTTTTGGGGCTTGGAACAACCTGGTCTGGTGGAAGGTGTTCCTGCCCATGGCAGGGTGTTGGAACAAGATGATCTTCAAGGTTCCTTCCAACCTAAACCATTCTATGATTCTATGATAAAATGAGTGTAAAAAGGACACCAGACAGGGATGAAGTTGGAGCAAATGGACTGAAATGAAGAAACAAATAACTCGCATGCAGTGTGTGCAAGGAGGAAGAAAATTGTTCTGAAGGAGAGAGAAAGCAAGCAGGAAAGGCAAAGAGGTAGTTTCAATTTTTGTTGTAGAAACATGAACTCCAGCAGGATTTTGAGTAGTAGTAATATAAAAGTGACCTGTACTGTTAGCATAGGCTCCAAAAAAAATCAGAACTAAAAGGAAATATACTATGAAAGTCAGATGCTTGCATGTCTGGAAAAATTTGATATTGATCTGTAGGTAACAAGCAACAAACATGAGGTGCTTGATTACTCAGATCTAGGATGAAGGAAAACACTGTGCTTTTGTGGCTTATTAGACTGGTGGGAATAGTGGAGTTAGACCAATGCCAATCTTCCACAATTTTCAATTTCAATTTCAGATTCAAGCCAGCCTTCCAAGCCCACTTGGAACCGTCAGGTTTTATTCTGACTCCTAAGAAATACAAATATTTCCCAGATCTTCTGGAAAACTATAAATTGAAGTCCTTTGAAGCCTACTTAGACCACTTCAGAGGTTGGTGAAGTGTTGCAGTTGGAGCATTCACTAAGGACTGATCATAAAATACCTCTCTCTGCTTAAGCTTTAAATTTAAACAGGCCTCATGAGATTCAAACCTAAGTATCTCCTGCTCTGATTTATAGTAAATGTTTAGGGGACAAATAAGAAAAAACAGAGAATCTGATAAAGACAATCCTTAAGCAGACAAACTAATAATCAGAGAAAGAGCCCATTCAGTCTACTTCTTGTTAGCATGCATTGATAGTATTTCTTCAAACAGTTCCTGAATATTTGGACACAGCTCTGACCTTAAAATGTATATCCAAGGATAGTCAAGTAGTCAGCAGTAGTGGAAAAAGAATAACAAAAATATAATTATACAATTTATACATGTCAGCTTGATTCACAATGAGCACAGAAGATCTTTAAAAAGGACTTAAATGTCAGTGGGGTGTTATGAATGAAAGAACAGAATAAACATCCATTTTGTTACAGAGTATGTGAAAAACTGCATGGAAAATAGAAATCAGGTTTGATTTAGGATTATGAACCCATAAATTCACTTGTACTTCTTATATGTTAAGCCTGTTTCGTAGAGTACTTATTATTATTTCTAAAGGGAAAAAAGCCCCTAACATCCTGTATAATCATTAGAATTTACTGGTTCCTTGTGTTTCCAGAAAATATTTTGTTGACTTCATTCTCATTTATAATTAATTCTAAGTTCCTTTCTGTTTGTTTTAAATATAACTTAGTAAATAATTTGAGGACTATTAACTCTGCCTCTACACACATACACAGATAAATTATATATAATACACACATCCAAAAACTGCCTTTTCTCTCATTTACATATCTAATGTAATTTTAATAAAATATATTCAGATATAAACAAACACTTGAAAATAACATTTAGCAGAATTTACTTTAAAATTAAACTTGAGACTAGGAAAGAGGCCTGAGCTGCAAAGCTTCTTCTTTTATGGCCGTAAAAGGAAAGTTTAAGTAAACAATACACTGTTTTTATTAAAAAAAAAAAAAGGGGTAAAAAAAAGAAAGAAAAATCATCCTATGCCAAGCCCAGTCAAAATGCATTATTAGAGTGTCCAGGAAATTATAGCTTGTGTCCATTAGTCCTTTCAGGGTTAATATTGATGCAGATATTATTTCTATCCACGGTACCATTTATTTGAAATATTATGACTGGGAGTAGCTGCAGCAGTGAATCAAATCAATTGATAGAGCAGTTAGCCCCGCAGTCAAGGCTGCCTTTACACCGTGCAGTGAGCATGAAATATTATGGAGATTGTTCTTTAAAGTGATCACTTTATCATCATTTGTCTGCAGCCCAGGCTATTCCTTCCTGCCTGGCTTCCCTGTTGGGTTGGAGCTGTCATAACTCAATCAGCCGTATAATGCTGTTCATAGCACCTCCGGAGCAGGTATTGAACCTGTCAAGGGCCACTGAGGGAATTATACTTATCCATTTTGACAGCTAGCAACACCACTCTGATATTTATGTCAGTTTATATATGTATGATATGTATTTCTTAAATGTAATTAGAAGCCTGTTTGTGTGTGATATATCTGAATTGCCCAGAGCTGCCCATGATTAAGACATTGATTTCTAACCTTGTGCATTACTGGAGAAGGGAATATGACAAGCTCCATCACTCAGGGGCTGCAGATAACCTCTTCTGTCTATATACATCATATGAAATTGTCACTATTGTTTATCTGTTCCACAAAGTTGACTACAAAGCAACTGTTATTTTAGTTTGCTAAATAAACTAAAAGACTGTAAACCAAACCATCATCCCTGTGCCTCCAGAGCACTCGTGTTTTGCAGCTGAGTTATTTGGAAGGCAGAGCACACTCAAAGCTGAGTGAAGATCACCATCATGTTTGCTATGTCACTTGTTCTCATAGGCAGCTGAAGCATAACACTTGGATTTAAAGTGACATTTTTGTATACATCCTACATGCTAGGCAATAGAAAATACACTATATTTCCATTAAAAAGGGAATAATGACTTATATGGACAAACAAAAAACCAAAGCTCCCTCAAAATCTACTACCTCTTCAGGCTCATTCATTTATTTTGTTATGGTTTCAGAATGGGAGTGCTACACAAAATAGTGCATGTATGATCAGCCTCCTAACTTTTTTCCGTTTTAATATCCCACTGGTTTGAGGGGATTATACTTTCTAAATCATTCTTCCTTTCATTGTATAATTAATGCTGAAGCAATTTTTGGTTTATCTTTGTTGGCTTTAAAGTTCCAAAAAATATACGTAGGTATTTCTGAATTGTACCTTAGACAATTCACTTTCTCTGGTTCACAGAGCATAATCTGTATGCATATATTGAAAATTCCTATGTTTATAGATTAAGAAAAAGTAAAATAGTTTTGTTTGAGGGTTTTTCAACTCTGTGCTCAGGTCTTACCTCCATTTATTTCCAAAACATTATCTCCTTCTGAATATAGTTGGGGTTAAAAGTTTCAAATTTCGGTAGACTTCAAAAAAGCATCTGTATTAGATTATGTTTTGAAAAATTCTCTCCATAACTCTGGTTTTACAGTGCAGGATTCTAAGAAAATTTCAATGCCTTATTTTAGAGGATCAGAACTTTCCATGTCTCTAGTTTTAACAACAGAGGTGGACGCATTAAGCTGTCACCCACCATCAATAGAAATCCTCAAATGAAGATGCCTTGAAGCTGAGATCAGAGATAAGGGTAAATTGTGATCCCATTCCTGTTTTTTTAAACCAATAACAGATGAATTCAAGAAAAACAAGGAGTCTGCAAATGCTGCTTACAAATAGATGCTAATTTATTTAAGTAAAACTACCTTCTGGAAAACTTCCATTGCAACCCTAACATTACATTAACTGCACTTCATTTTCAGATTCGGGTGCTTAAATGAAATAGAATCTCAGTGAAACACAGAAACAACATTAGAAGAGTCCAAAAGGATCAATCTGCAGCTCTAGATATATACTTGGGACAGATTCTTAGAAAGTAATCTAGAAAATACCTATTCCACTGATCCCCCATGGAAAACCTGGTTCTTTCCTCACAGAAGCCAAAAGATACCAAAAGCTACAGTCTGGCACAGACAAAGCACAAGCATTCAAGCTAAATATCATTCAGATGTCATTGTTCTGACCTTCCCTTAATAGAATCCAAAGACCCCTGTAATCCAAAGATCTGTTATGAGAGATGGGTGGTTTAAATCTTATGCTTCCGATGTAATTCCTCCAGATTGTTTAATTTATAATGACAATGGAAACATATAATTTTGTTTTCTGAGTTAAAACATGATGTGCCTGTACCTGATAACTTTTATGTGACTAGAAAAAAAGGAAAAGGAAAAAAACCCAAGAGAAAATAATAATTTTCCTCACCTCTGTGAAAAAGGAGGGTTGTGTAAAATGTATTTTATTTCTGATTTATCACATAGAACCATGATAGAGTAAAACAAAGTGCAGCCAGGAAAGCAAATAAAATTAATATAATCTAACAACAAATTACTATTTGAATCTAAAGAGCTAAATTTTAACTGGAATAAATCTGAAAAGCTTGGTCATAACTTTTGTTGAGCTACATCAGCCATTGTAAGCAAGGATTGTGCCATTAGAAAATAGCTGTATCAGTCAAGGGCATAATCCCACCAGTTCTATCTGGCTGCATCAGCTTGAGAGACAAATATTTCCACAGCCTATAGTGCTAAATGATGCTAACCTCAGTGACCAAATGGCACAGTCCATACAATTACTATCAGCTTCCCCCGAAATATCTCCAGCTAATTAAAATCTACTTTCTTACACGTCATTATGCCAGTTCCACTTTGCAATGCATTTTTACGATGAGTAGATGATCTAAAATGCAGTCAGAAGGAAAACTAAAAAACTCACTGAGAGCAAATTTCACATGGTCTTTGTTTCATCCTCATAAGAAAAATCTTCACATTATTTTAGTTTCCAAAAATGACTCCAACTTTTGAGCAAGCAAACTGAGTATCCTGGTTCTACCATGTAAAGATAAGGATATATCAAACTTGAGAGTTATTACTAATTCTTTGGATGCTGAAAAATTTTCTTCTTCCTCCCAAAACTTTCCAAGATAATTGTAAATGCACCTTTTATACAGCTAATGGAATTAGGATCCTTTTAGTTTTGAACATGGGAACTATTTAACAGTGTACAGAAACAATTCATAGAGGATAAAGAGGAACCATTATCTAACATATATAGCACAAAATTTAATTTTTAACATGTCTAAATCACACCTCATAATTTTTGATTTCTTTGATTACTCCAGCTATGCAATTAGCACTTCCATGGGAAAAATAGGTGCATAGAAATAACAAACTGTCTCAGCTGGAAATGGCCTGAACACCATCATCAACTGAAAGCACTACCCCTTCTTTAATAACAGTGATCAAGACTCTCCTTTCACATCTCCACAAAGGCAGCTCACTGACAGCAGCAGAGCTTCCCTGTAATACCACTGGTTTGGAGCTGCTGCAGAGCACAAAGTCCCCAGCAATGAATCACCCTGGTTAATTCCATGCTTGCATGGAAAATCAGAAAATTTCATATTGGTAAGTTATTCAACTGCCATAAATTATTGTGTTGCATGTAATATTTATGAGGCATTTTGTATCTTTAAAGCACTGTACAAGGACTATAAATGAAAATATGGCAGGAATTCCTATTTCTGTTCATATGAGGAAAGAGATGCAACTGAGTCAACAGCACAGCTAAGAGGAAAATTCTGATTCCCTGTCCTGAATTTTGCCAAATAGTCCTAATAAAGGGTTTTCTTGGACCACACCTGTAGTCTACTTTCAGACAAGCTGAACTTTATTATGGTGCTTCAACAAAGATACCCAGTGTCATTTCAAATGCACTTGGAGATCCATCAGCTCCCCAGTTCCTGCTACAAAACAGCACAGTCTCATGGCCTGCACATATATGGATTTCTCAGACAACACAGGACATTTCAAGGGCTACAGACACCAACAGTTTGGCAACTGAATCAAACTTTCTGTGTCAATATTTTGTGTCACAGCAGTAAATTCCTGAATGTGCTGAATACAGCAGTACCAGTTTTAAGACAGGCCCAAGCCAATACTAATTAGCCAAACACTTTGAATCCTAATTGTGTGCAAGAGCAGATATAAGAAATCTTATTCAAAATTCAGAAAAATCCAAACTGTACCTTCTGTTTACAACTCATTATCCTGTATGGCTTGCAGCATTCATTCCAAAGAAATAATAAACTTTGAGTGTTCTTTCTAACTGCAAAAAATCTCATTCAAAATTTCTACATAAATTGTTGAAGGAAAACCAAACCTTAAAAAAAATGCTTGCGCAACTATGAGAAGTTTTAATGATAGAATTGCACTCAAGATTTAGATCTGCACTCAAAAATTTGGATCTGTTATGAGCAAAAGTGAGTAGATTACAGATTTGAACACTGGGAATGGTAGATACCCAAACAAGTATATGCCAACATATGCTTGAAGAGCAGCCTCTGTGCCAGGCAGATCAAGGTCCAGAAGCCAAGAGACAAAGCTCTTGCTGTCTCAGAAAGAGAAGCCTGGCTGCAGGGCTGAAACCTCCAGTTTCTGACCAGCACAGAAGGGATGGGGCAAGGGCAATATCAAGCAGGGCTCAGAGCAGGACCTGGCAGGAGGCACACATGGTTTCTGGGTGAAGGGAGCCAGGAAAGTGGCTTCCAAGAGCTTCCATCCACTCATCCCCCAGTCTGTGTGACACAGTTCATGCAAAAGCCTCGGGCTGGGTTACTCTGTCACTGCACACTTAACTGTCGCAGGGTTGTGAATAAAACTTTTGGCAAAAGAAGAAATTCTGCATTCTATTAATTCCATGCAAATTAGTTTTCCATAGTGTCTGGCAACTTTTTTTGGATGCCATAGTCTGTCAATAAAACATGAACACCACAGACATTCCTGTAACATAAGATCTTAGGTATCCACTAATTAATATGTAAATATAAAGATACACCTATGGAAATATACTTAAGCTGTTACCAATACCACTTATGCAATATTAATGTTTTTGTTAAGGCCATTTATAACTGTGTACTACTCTCCTTCCCTTTTAGCATACCACATTCCTACAGCTCTTTATGAATAAGTGGCTTACTCTAATGGCACTCCTTTTTTGCCATTCCAGGGATATCTTGATTTAGAAAAAAACATAGTGAAATCCTTATATTGAGATATTGATAACCTAGATGAGTGTTTTAAGATCTACCCAACTCAGCCCACACTGAAAAAGGAACCACATGCCAACTTTTGATCCACAGTCAGATTTTGGATTCCCAAAGCCTGGCTTTCCTCTGCTCATAGTTTTCTCACTAATGCACTAGAGCAAAGGATGATGACTCGGGTATTTCTGATTCTGCCACTGATCTGTTGAGTGAACTTGAGCAAGGTACTGCATCTGGATAGAATGGTAATGATACAAATAATCCGTGTGAAATATTCTCAAATCTTCCTGGGAAAAGAACAGCAGTACCATTGTGATCTGTAGTGTAAACTAGTGCATGTCATATAACAAGTGATCTTCCACTGCTTCCATTTTCTTTACTGAAATAAAGTGGCTTATCCAGTTTGTCTCCAACAACCTGGTGTAGGCATGTGAGGAAGGACAGGGAGAGACAGGAGGAGAGGAGAGAGGATATGGACTGATTTGTCAGGGCAACTGAAGCCATCACTGGCTGTAAAAGCTTAGGGCCAGGCTTACTAGAGCTACTTTCAATAAACAGTCACAGTGGTGGCACCTCCACTGGCACTGTGCATTACAATCAAAACTTAAAAATAAATTCAGCTGCTTGTTCTTGAGAGCTGTCAAAATAAGAGCTACTGACATCCTGATCTTTAGCATGAACATGGACCTGCAGTACCTAACCATCAATGACACTGGAAACAAACACAGTTCTGTCTGTTGAATTGCTGCAGCTTATCTCTGCTACCTTCTCCTTTCACGTTCTAGGGGGTGGAAAGTGTACATAGCTATGCAAAATCATTCTGACATGTCTGAGTTCATTCTTGCTGTGCCATTTGTTTTACACAGCACAAACAATTATCAGTCAACAAAATGGAAAAAACTGAGATATGATTCACCATGACTGTCTCGAAAATCCGTTCTCACAATCTTCCTGCACCACCCTATACTGATTCTTAAGAATCTCCCAAATTTAAGTTGCAGACACTGGTCCTGCAGTCACGTGGCATTCAGAACAAAACAACTCCAAGACTGGGGACAGGGCAGGACTCTCTCATGACAATACAATGTGTGGCTTCCTCAGCTCAGTCAGAACTCCAACCCTACAGAAACAACTGCAGAAAGGAGCTATTTCTGCTATTACTAAACACATCAAACTTTTAAATGCCAATCTAGCATTTCAAAAATGGTTGCTCCAGGGAGAGAGAGCAAAAGAACAAATTCGGGGTTTTTTGCTGGGGCTCTGGGATTCACTTCTATAATGGTCTGTCTGCTGATCTCTGAGCTACTCTGCCTCCCACTGTGTCTGGTATCAGGAGTGCCAGAGTGGCTGAGAGATCAATGGAGCAGCTGAGGAGCCAGCTGGCAGGGGAAAGGAGCAAAGGATTGTGAGGGATAAAGAAATAAAGAGGAAAAGAAAAAAAGATTTGTTGAATTAAACTAATGAGGAAGGGACAGAGGAACTTACTAGCCCTTTTAGAAGGGCCATGCTAAGTCCTTCACAAAACCCAGGACCCTCTGGAGCATTCTAATCAGTTTAATGATGCAGATCCCCCTTCCACCCCCTGAATAAGCTGAGCAGGTTTTTTGTCTCTTTATCAAAGGATGACTTTTCTAACAATGATATCATTCACAATGCACACATTTCTAGAGATAGACAGCACTATCTGCTGAGATGATCATGGTCATAAAACACTGCTCTGCTACAGAGCAGTCTGACACGATCCTCAATTTGGGAAAGAATCTCAGATGTCTTAAAGAGAGGCAGAGTCTGCAAGGAAGAGGAACACATCTTAAAAGGCCAGTGCTGTGTTTGGGGAAAAGTGGATAATCTTCTTTCAGGCATGTAAGAATATCTTCTCACCTGAAACAGCACCAGCAAACTTGGAGATAAATATAGACTGCAAACAATTCCTGTGATTTGTCTTAATTATGTTAATCTATCAGGCAATTTGAGACAAAAGTCTTTTTACAATTTGCAGAGGGAAATGCCAACAAGGAAGAGACTGATAAAAGAATTGGGCTTTGTTTCACAGAGAGAAGAGAGGTATACAATCATAATTATGGAAGGCTGAGGCATATGGAAAATACAGGTTATGCAGAAAATGTCGATGTGTCAGAACATAATGATAGACATTTCATATTTTAAATTCTGTATACTGAATATATGCCCATTATGTCTGTTGAGTAGTTGATATACAAGAAAAACATTCCCGTGCCCATGTTTACATCCTGCATTATTAATATAGATTTTAGGAAGAATGAGGAATATGAAGGAACAACAAGTGGAAGTCGAATTTAAACGAAGCAGTTGTAGATTTGGTATGAGATGTGAGGTGACAAGCATTCCTACCAATATGCATAACGTGGTTGAAAAACCATGGCAGGCTGCTTCAGGCTCTCTGCTGCTGAGTACAGTAATATGGTAAGTATCCTTTATATATAAACACATATAACAAAAAGAAACACAAACCCCTAATTGCATACAACATGAGAAGGGAGTGCCTATATTAATCTACCTTGTTTCACAGAATAATAAAGGGAAAGAAAACATCCAGAACCCTACGAAGCCTACATAATTGAAACTCAATATGCTCTTTTCTTCCTTATAAATTATAAGCAAACCTTATTAAAATGGTCACAAATCTGTCTACATTTAATCCATTTCCAAGATGCTCACAAATGAAGCAGATCTGAATTTCTTCTTGTTTGAGTTGCACTAATGTTCACCTCCAGTGCTCTTGCATCTCAAGATGTGTTTAATATTCTGGCAGAGTACAATCTCAGGTTGTCTCAGGATAGATGTTAGTGGAAATCCACATGTATAACATGAAAGCAGAAGGATTCAGACTAGATGCAAACAGAAATATGAAGATGAGTCATTCCTTTTGGCCACAGGTTTGCAACATTTATATAGAACCAAAAAGGTATTTTACAGACCATATTCCTAGACAACACTTCTGATTTTCAATGCTTCCTCTCCAGGGGCTCATGAATGATCTGTGGGCCACAGTTTGACCTGTTTCATTGATTTAGTTCACCCCTGTGCTTCAGGCCCATTTCTGTATGTGGTGTTGGCAGGACACCACAGAGAGGGTAAGACAAAAGCAAACCTTGCCCTGACTCAAGGCAAGGAAAGACAGTATCCACTCAATGGACAAAGGATGGCAGGTCTAAAATGGCTGAAACAGACCTAGTTGATCTCCCTTCCAAGCTTACTGTGTTGAATAATTCAGAATGTGGAGGATCCAGGTTAAGGGCAGCAAAGGCTAATTGTAGGAGAGCCTCCTTCCTTCAACAGAATTCCAAGCAACAGGAATTTAAGCACCATTGCCATGGTATTGCCGCATTGCAAGAGCATTTAAAAATACTCATAAAATACTTTTTAGGGGCTGATGTTATCTAGCCTGTGTGTCTTTTGATCTCTACATGAGATTCATAGAGGCCAACATACAGATCTCATTGCTCTTCCAACACCTTTTTGATGGCCTTTATGATACAGGACTCTGGAGGCTTTACTTCAAGGACTCACAAGCTATTTGAAAGGATATTGCTACACGTGACATCTGGACTCTTATCTCTCTTTTATCACTCAGCTAATTTGCCTAATACTACAGTGAAAGAATTTCTTTGTTGAAGAAAATACCACATGAATATCATCCAGCTTTCTCCACCAGACAAGACAGACACTGAGAGGAAAATTTTCTTCTCTGTCTGCCACCAGAATACCTTTAAATAGACATCTGTGCCTCAGCTTCCCTATCTGTGAAGAGTGAAGGAGTATTTGGTTCTCAGAGTTTCTGTTTGACAACAGGAAATATGTAGCAGATTGAGCTCCGTTTCATTTTACATTTTTGGGTTCATTTGATCTCAAAGTTCAAAAATATGCAAAGCCACATGACATTTAATTTGGAATATAGTGCATAAAAAGAAGACTGTACAATACTGAATAGAAAAGTGATGCCAAGCAATTGCTAGTAATGATGAAATAATATTGGTACACTACAGCTTTGTTCACTCCAAAACCAGCAAAGAATGGCTGCCATCTTACAAAATGGTGCTACAAGAAAAGTCAGTCTAATTGGCTAGGTCAAAGAAGTGGGTGATTTCGAAGATCCTGTCTCCCTTGGTACCTTAGGAAAGAGATTAGAATGGGGAAAAAACTATAAAACAATGGCTGAAATATATGAGACCTCAAAACAGCACAAACTTCATTAATGAAAAAATCTGGATCTTCACTATTCTCTTCTGGGAGAATTAATCAGATGTTGCAGTTTCAGATTTATAGATTGCTGTGAAAATGGGTAATCTGAGGGGAAAGCCTCATAAAAACTTAACAGCAACACAGAGATAATCTGTGGGCTCACAGCGGCCATGTCAGGGCTAATTGAAATGTTTAAGAGCAGCACAGCTTCCAGGCTCCCTGTGATACATGCTGAAGACACGAATATAGACCATCTCTTTGTCTTGACTGGACATATTTTATCGCTTTGTATCATGAGACTGTCACCCCAGACTTCTAATTGCTCAAACCTTTAGACACAGGGCACCTAATAATTGCAGTACCATGGCCAGCCCAATAATAAAGATAATTTACAGTTCAAAAGCAAAGGGTAATTTGTAATATGAATGGCTTTTTGTGTCCCTAAGCTCATTTCAGGACCTGAAGATCCATGCAGCAATAGCTGCAGCCTTTTGCCTGAGTGTGTGACTTACTGAGCTAGTTTATTTTGCCATTTTGTTCCAGAGGAACACAGAAGCCAGTGGATTTGGGGGAAATCAATGGGATGGTCTGCACCAAACATATTCAAAACTGTGTCTTTATTCCTCCTGTACAAGGATATCTCCTGCACAAATGCAAAACATTTTAACTTTGTATAACGCTCATACCTATAAGAGTTACTGAAGTGTACAATACCAAATGGAAGCTTAAAACTCATTCATAATTAGAAAAGTATCAAAGTCATGGTGATTGTTACATTAATTTATGCAGAAAACCAGGAGTTAGTAAAAACAAAACCAGATCTCTCTTAGAAGGAGAGGATCAAGGATTTTTGTCTTTATCAGCACCACTAAGAGACCAAAATGCCTGCAGAAACATTTTCTATTCATTCTCCCACATTCAGGTCCTTTCCATGCAGTGTTCCTGTGCTGTTCTGTCCCCTACACTGGAGCAGACGCACCAAGACCCTCGAGTCAGTGTCCTGCTCTTCCTGTGGAAGAATTTTCTCTTTCACAGCACCAGGCTTCTATTACACAACCACATATTTTCTTTGCCTTTTTATACTTCTCTCAGTTTTAGAGTCAAAGCCCATGCCACAGCCTTAGACCACTCCTGGCTTTGCGTTGCCACCCACATTGCAAGTGTTACCAGAACAAAGCCTCTGTTACTGCAAAGCTTTAAGCCATGACAGTTTTACAGAAAGCCACAGTGCCCTCTGCATAGGAGAAGTAGCCCTTCACTCCTCGGTGAGACCCAGGTACAGACAGTAGGATGCGCACACTTTTCTCACAGTCTGAACCTGAAACCAAAGGCACAGGAAGTCTGTCTCACCAACCATTTTAGACTCTCATAATTATTTTGCCATTCTCTTGGCATGTCTGATTGCTCTGAATGTCTCAAATACACCCATTCATCTTGCAATAGTAAATGGGTCTTAAAAACCTTGTTGACAATCTTACCACCAACCCCATGTGCAATTTAAAAAATTGAAAAAAAAAGAAAAAAAAGGAGAGCACAAGAACGAAACAAAATGCTAACAGGGACCTTCAAAATGTGGTCACACTGACAGGATGGCACTGGAATCTGGGTTTGTTTTAAGCCTACATTGTTTAAAAGCAGCAGGGGACCAAAATGATGATGGCATCATACTGGCTGAAGGGAAGAATCTGGATTGAACTCTCAAGCCAAATCTAATCTTGGATTTTTGTTACTGTATTCTTCACTAAGAAACTCCCACAGACACTGATGGGACTACAGCATGAAGACATTCCTGTGAGCAGTGCACGAGGATCAAAACCTACTCTATGGGCACCACACATGGAAACGCTATCCACAATTTTTCTCACCAGACGCTGAACATCTTGAGAGCACAAGTAAAGGAAAGCAACATTCATAAAATCAAAACCACAAATAATCAAATATTTAGTTTTCTAATCAAGTCAAGTTGTGTGTAAGCCCTTAAACAGCATTTACAAGCATTTGATTTGTTTTCTCCATTGACTATATAAGAGTGCTCGTGGGCTCACAAATCAGGGCTTGTTTGATTTGTTTTAACATGCTTGCCACGTCAAGTGGTTTTTCCATATTTCTTGCTGTTCCTTGAGAAACTTGTAAACCAGGTCAATTTATTGAAATGTCAGCTTTTATAAATATTCCTATCCAGCCCAGCCTCAAAGTTAACACATGCTATAATTACAGCGAAACCATTTATAGAAAGTAACTAAAAGTGGGATAACCCTTCTTACTCACGTTGAGAAATATCCTACTTCTTGAGTCAACATTTTTATTTCAGTTAATTTACTTTTGGAATTCACTCTGGAAAATGTATTAGCAGCTGCAGAACCTGTCCCAAATCTTACTGCTTTTCCAATTAAGTCTCAATCTTTAAAATGGGCATTAAATATCTCTGGGACTGAACGTTAAATATCTCTGAGATTGAAAATTTTCTGTAACTTCTGCTTTGCCAAAATGAGGGTGGTCAGCTATAAGCTCAGAGACAGAAATAAATACAGCCGTATTTTGTTAAATGAAAATAATATAAAAATTAAAAAGAAAAAAGCAAGCAAAGTGATAGCACCTCTAGAAAAAGGTGCTATCTTCCTAGCATTAGAAGCAACTTTAAATTAATCTTATCATCATTATTTGGTATTTTACCAAAATGAAAAATATTCAATATTATTTTATTTTGCAAGGATTGCATAGTCTTGGAAAAATGACATCTGAAAATAAAACAGCAAGCAAAACATCAATGCAGAAATGCAATCCCAGACAGCAGTCAGAAACAAGAAGCAGTTGTAGACATTAAAGGGGGAAAATAAAATCTTTTAAAAAAACTTTAAAAGTGTATATATTAGCAAGTTTAAGTGACATTTGAGTCCTTTGTGCTCCAGCAGCACAGCTATCCGATAGGTGTCGTTTCAGTGGGGAACAGTTCGCCCAGCATAGGAAAGTACTGAACTCTGTGCCTGTTCTGGAACAGGAGATTTGTTTTACAGATACCCTGGTTTAGCTGAGATACGAATCACCCAGCATTTCATCTGAGTGAGCCCACAGCAGAAAACCATGCCCTGCCTGCCCCTCCTGGACCAGGACCATGGATCAGTCACTGCCTCCCCTGCACACCCTCCCTACCTCTGCCTGTAAATTCAGGTGTTTGAAAGGACACATTGAAAGTGATCTGCTTGCACCAAGTTCCCAACTGCCTGTGGACAATAAGGTAGCTTGGGAATACACTTAACTTCCTTGTATTCATATCATTGTTATTGAGACTATCAGTACAAAATATATACATAGAAGGTGCTGGGCAAACAGAGGGGTTTTAGTCAAAATTAGGGGCTTGCTGAGACATGACTGAATTTAAAGGCAAATCAAGCTACTAAACTAAATATTTTTTGCTTCTTGCTAGCAGACTCCCGAACATAACTGCATACAGAAACTGGTAATTGCCCCATATTTTGGCTTGTAATGGAAACCCAGATGACGCAAACCCTTTTCAATGACTGACATTTATTCTTTCTCTTTGTTTTGCAAATATGAATTTAATTTAAACCAAACAGGTTAAATTGGAGCCTCTTATTTTGTAGCAGCACCAAAAAATAAAAAGAGAAAAAAACCAAAACAAAACCATAAAACCAACCAACAAAACTCTAAAAGCACCACAAACAGAAAACCAAATCAACCTAAAAGGAGGGGGAAAAAAAGCCCTATGTGCAAAATGCACGTTAGTCAGTATGTGCAAGACAAATATTAATTTTTCAAATACAGCAGTTGGAAGTCCTGGCCCAAACATTAGCAATATTTTGTACTGTACTAAATTAAACGTTTTTGCAAAAATCTTGTTTTGCTTTTTCTTCTTTGGAACATGAACATGTTGGACATGGGAACAAACAGCTACAGAAGTGAAAGGATTGTGTCTCTTAAAGGACAAAGCACAGGAATCCTCTGCACCACCTTGGGAAATACATTCTATGTAGATAGACAGATTGAGATAAGTGTGTACCTACTGCATCTTCAGTGGAGTTGGAAAAGAGCCTTGC
This sequence comes from Corvus cornix cornix, assembly GCF_000738735.6. Lineage (NCBI taxonomy): Eukaryota > Metazoa > Chordata > Aves > Passeriformes > Corvidae > Corvus > Corvus cornix. The sequence continues at coordinate 12,130,910 of NC_046341.1, read as the reverse complement.
CCATGCTCTGGGGAAGCATACACCAAATGCTTTTGAAAATCTTGATACCTCAGAGTACATAATTATTTTGTTAAGAGGCAGTGGAACCTGAGAATAAAATCCAAGGAATACTACAATTCAGCGAAGATCTAGATCTTCACATTCTTGCTGTAATTATCAGGATGTACTGTAGAAATTTTACCTAGTCAGCAACTCGTGTCACAAATGAGTGTAGAATATATTGCCTTTCAAAAATCACAATCCTTTTTCAATACCCAGTCAGCCTACAGGAGAACACATTTCTCCAACCAGAGATGTTCATCACCAAAATCTATGCAGTTTCCTTTCATGAAAGAGCAGAGGTCTTTGTTTCTAAAGTGCAGGTGCCCAACCTTGTGACTGCAGACACAAGATGATAAAAAGGACACCAAACAGGAGCATGAAGAAATCTTGTGTGAAAGTTAAATATGGAGCCTCCACTTGGCTCAAGTTCAAATACTACATAAAATTTCTGTAGCATAGGTTACTGTAGTGTGTGGTGCAGAAGTGCAAAAACTGAGTGCAAATTAGGAATGTTTGAGGCACTCTTAAAGGCTGCTTTGGCTGAATACTGAGCTCTTGAGAAAGTCATATTACCGCAGATCAACAGGTAGGCAGTGTGCAGAAGAGATATTCAAAGGAGTCTGACAAATGGTTCTACTGCTCTATCAAAACAATTTTACTTTCTTTTATTTTACAACCAAATTGTGAAATCCATGCAGTGATATCGTAATTTATTTCAATATGAGGAAACTAAAGGAATAGTTGGAAATGTAGCATCAAATGACACTTTTTGGATTAGTTATATCTATTATAATATCTATTCCCACATCGGTTTACTTCTATACTTTTCTGGCTTCTCAGTTTTAAGAGGATGATTGGCAAACTTCTGAGAGAGAGGAGTGGTTCTTCGAGCCCAGGGAACAGCTGGAAAGACAGATGTCATCTACATTACCATTTTGTTGCTGGGGAAAAATAAAACAAGCTGGTAATACCAACTGAATAAAAATTTTTAAGTTAATTCCAGCTGTGACCATGTGATCAGCATCTACTGTGTTTGCAGCTGTGACCATGTGATCAACATCTACTCTGTTTGGCCCTTCATCCAAGCACATCTGGTAAAAATATTTCAGCAGTGTGGGGTGAAAGAAGGCAGTTTGTGTGGAGATTATATTTTATTTTACCATGTATAATACATTGTTTTTCTGATGGAATTTTAAAAAAAGATTTGTGGGCAGATGATAGATGGAAAGAACATTGAAATTAAGAATGAGCCTATAAGATAGGCATAAATAGGACTAAAATAATCACAGAAGTCAAATTATACAGGACTGATTTAAAATTATCATGAGCTTTACCTCAAAGTGTTATTACTAGAATAAAAATAAACATATGGAAAGATTCCTTTGAAAATCCTTATATTACACTGAGATAAAGCAAAAAGGAGCACACAAAAATTATTTACTATCTAGATAGAAATGCTGCTATAGCATGTCACCTAGATAGGGACTACAACTTGCAAATTGAATATAGGTAAAAGTTACTGAGTATTACCCACATATTAATGAAAGACATAGGATCCACATGCACTTTACTATCTAAAGCTGCCTAATTCAAAAATAATTGAATATTCAGCCTGACAACCTCACTAAGCAGATGCACCCCCCCTGGCTGGCACCTACAGCTGTGCTGCCCTGTCCCCCTGTGGCATGCTCAGCACATGGATCAGATACAACTAAGTGGGTCTCTTGTCCTGTACCTGAGCTCTGAGACACAGCTGTGCTCTGCAGGAGCCCCTCTGACCTCTGCTGTGCTTGCAGGACTAGTGCCTGCATGAGTGCACACTGGTGCTTAACAATGGGCATTTGAGCCCAGACCTTAAGTTATGCTGATCACAGAACAATTGTTTTGAAGTCCAGCTAACTTCTGCTGGGGAATAAGGGTTTCCAGAAAGACTTTTTTTGAGTGGGTGAGTATGTAAAGAAAACACCTACTCTATTCATAAGCCAGAAGGCATGAAATGAAAGTGCATGAATCCAGAAAAACTGCTCTAGGTTGGTAAATACTTTCAAATGACCATCTGCCCACGGATAATCAAAGATCTGAGGTGCTCCCACGTGCATGGGATTTGTACAATTCCCTCTTCACAAGTTCTCATTCACTGTCTGTCATATAAACTCTAATAAGAGATCTTTTAAAGACCTAAATCTATGACCTAAATCTGGGCTGTAACTCTTTCCTTTAGAAGTGATCAATGTCAAAAAAAACATTAAGATGGGGAGTCAGTACACTACTATCTTAGAACAAATTGTTTTGGGCTATTTGGCACAGTTAATTTTGACATCTGCCTACTATTTATTGCAGAAACACACACAGTTCTGCTGCTGATAGGCTGGCAGAGCTCAGCAACGCTTAACTGCATTTTAAGCATTACAACTTAGTGCAATTTTTTGAAAATAAACAAAGTGTTCTGACAATTTAACACTATTTGGGTTACATATTTGATATTTTTGATACATCAGATAACCAGAGTTCAGGGCTTGTGAAAACTGACATTCTGTTGCTGCCCTGTGTGCAACAAGTAGCAAACAAATGGATCACACTAACCAAGCCTTAAAAGGATTAAAATCTTTCTCAAGTCTAGAAGGTGCACAGCAATTACTGCTCACCTGTATAACAACATTCAGTGACAGTAGGTAGTTATTGTTCCTTTCATTTTTTACAGAGCCATGGAGAAGCAGGATTTAAACCATTAGTGGCAGCTGTATCAGGGAATTTATTTTGAATTACATATGATTGTAGTGACTCAAACGCACTTTATATTTGCTCTTATTTTCATAAAATATCAAACAGCATTATGGTGTTACAAGTGATTTTGTATATTAAAAACCTTTTCCTACTAACAATCACATCCCACTCTTCTGTCTGCAACTATGTGAGTCACTGATTTTGCCATTACATGCTGGTCAACAAGAGCTGAAATACTTTTTTTCTTGGCAAAGTAAAATAACTTCTAGAAAAATTAGATATACGAAATGATTAAATTGTGTGTTTTATATATATAGCTAAGAAAATTTAATTTAAAAGTTAAATTTTACCTCTTTTGTTTGTTTGGGTTTTTGTTGTTCTTTATTTTTTGGTGACTCTTGCTTTCAAATGAAAATGTGATGTTCATTTTTTCAGACCCTGAAAAAGTTACAAAACCATTCATTGTACTTTTGGATTTTTGTTTTTTCTGGCTCAGCCTTCTAAAGCTTTGCATGACATCTCAATACTGAAGTCAAGGTGAATTTTCACATATTTAGACCACCAAAACCAGTTATGGTGAATGAAGTGTTGCCCTGAACTAGTTCTACCCACAGCACACAGTATATCCAGAACTTCTATGCTGAGACTTTCTACACTTGGATTATATTCCAGAGATCAATTCCAATTTTGCAAATTAGTCTCTTACTTGTCCAAAGTACTGTTTAGGAGCCATGCTATACGTGCCATTTTGTCAGCCTAGACACATTGTTTGTCTCAATGGGAATAGCATCTGCTATTTTAATTCATGCCTTCCAGGGCCTGTGGCCTATGCAAGTGCAGGAAATTCTTCATAAAGCTACCCCCTGTTCCAACTAAAGAGGTACAGTGAGATCAAAAAAACACTGTAGTAAATGGAATGATCAAGGTGACATTTGTGTACTTTTTATATGGAACTTACAGTTAATGGCAGTAGCACTTGCCTCAGAATCTTGTGAGACAGGATTACAATCAGGAGTATGACTTCAACTTACTATATACAGGAGTACCAGTGGCAAATAATACTTTCAAGTAAAAATAACATTCAAATAAAAACTGTTCTCTAAAATAATGTATTTCATAGATAAGGTGTTTTTATCAAAGAGAAGTGAGACAAGTAGAAATAAAGAGGTTCACACTAAAAATGCCCCAAAGGGAAAACTTGCATTTTCATCATTCAAACATGGACCATCAATCTATAAATAATGCTATTATCTTATATGTAGAGCAGAAGTTGTATTTGCATGTACATTTAGAGAGCTATAAATGAAGTTTATACTTTCTTATAACCTGCAGTTCCAGTGCAGGTCAGCACTCAGTAACATCAGAGGTGGAACAGACCAGCCTTGTTGGATGTAACATAGCGAGGACACACCAGATACGTCAGTGCACTCCAAACCCACATGTCCAGGAGCAGCACTCTCTCAGGGGCCACACCACCACCTGGCACGTCTTTGCTGCAGTGCTTTTGTACAGATGTTCCCATGGCTGGAATGCTTGGAGTTTCTCCCCTTTTGTTCTGCCCTCCAGAGCTTTGCATGGCATCTCAATACTGTGTGTCAAATTTTTCTCTCGTTTTTTATTCATTCCAGATTGCATTGAGGCACAGGACAGGAATGCAATCAGGAGATTCTGTTCTTTGATTTGAATAGGAAAACTCTGGAAAACTTTACATATTAAGATAGTCTATGAGAAAGAAATGAAGCATTTGGGTACCCCTCTGCAGTACAAGGTTTGGGATGGAAACTTGTAGAATTTTTATGGAACTGAGTCGATTATACCAGATATATATTGCAAAGCCAGGTTTTAACTACCTCTCCCAAATCCTATCTGACCCTAAGTTCCATGGTACAATCCTGTTTGCAAATAATTACTTTCATTTAGAGAGGGGTGGGCTACCTAAAAATTACATCAATGCTACATTTTCCACAAAAGCCCCACCCTCATTCCAAAGGAGGATGCTCTGCAGTGCACCCTACTTCTAGAGCAAAGGCAAGAATCTCTTTGCAGATACTTGAAGAATGACTTTTTAAAATATAGTGTGTCTTCAATGAGTCCTAATGTCTGATGGAGAACTTGCCTTTAAGCTATCAACAGGCAAATGCTTTAATGTTGCTATCAAAGCAGTCCCCACACTGTCTGGTGCATAAGCCCATGAGCCCTGTTGTCACAGCACCAGCTCGGGGTCACCTCAGTTAGTAGCATTCTTAGGGCAAACTAAGCAATAATAGCTTTTCCACCTATAAAAGTCAATATAAATTTATAGAAATAGATGACTTTCAATCTGGTTTCTTTGTTTCTTCCTTTGTTATTTAACATTAATTGCCATTGACAAAGGTGGTACCAACATCCAAGGGGATGTAATCCCAGAACTTAGGCTCTCAGTTAAGAAGAACTTAAATAGTCACATCAGTGACTTGTCTGTGATAGTCAGCTGTTACTGGTGATGCTCTTACAGCACTTCTATACTCACCACAACATCCTTGCTTCACACAAGCAATATTAATCATTTGAATCCAATTTCCAGTCTGCCTCTGGTATGCCTTGTATCTATTATACAGAAGAGTGGTAGAATGTGTATTTTCAAACATGGAGAGAGCCAGAGGGAATCTGAGGCCCTGATTCTCCTTAGCAGCAGCCAGCAAAAGCTGCTCTTGGCTATTTTGAAGGGTATTAGATGGCTTTAAACATGCACTGACACACAGAGATCTTGGATGGAATTTTAATTTCAACAATTACCAATCAATTACCCAATAACAACCTGTATGCTTTCAGCCAAATTATGGTAACAATAGGACAGGTAAGGTTTTACTTGTGCCACCCTCTGTATCAACACCACTTTGTGGAAAACAGGGTAAGAAGTAGACGCGAGAAAACGGAACTGTTACCACTAGCAGGAAATTGCACAAACATCACAATCAGGAACTTTTTGAAAAGACAGCAGAGATACAGCCATGGAATGTGGTTGCAACTCATCAATATGGTGGCAAAAAATCAGAATCATTATGCATCTCTCTATCACTTTTCCCCTTTTCCCTCTGTCATTGAGTAGCATATAACTGTTAGGATATTGCTTTACAGTTAAGGAATTTAAACTCAGGAAACACTCCCGAAGTCAGCTCATTTCAATATCTCCAGCAATGCTTCTGCAAGGAGATCATTGCTAACATGTGTGGGAAAAGGGCACAATCATCCTGCTAGCTAATGCCTCCAGAACCAATTGTAGAAGTAACACTTACAATCCACTCATCCACGCGTATCTGCGTGAAGAGTTACAGAATAGTCTTCCTTGTAAAACGTTGCCATGAAAAATAAATCTTTCTAGACAATAATACAGCAACTTCTGCATCAGCTCATTGCTATTAATATTTAGGGAATACATCAGGACGTCATAGAAACCGAATTTACAGAAGGAAACGACATAAAGAGAAACACCTTCCTGAATTTAAGATTACCACTAATTAACGTACTTGAAAAAAATCACAAAACAAATAATTATTTTCCGTTAAAAACGTGCATGACTACACAACTGACTGGATAAGCTGTTTAAAAAAAAAAAAGTTTTCATTAATTCTAAAGAGTATTCTTCTCTGGGTAGTTCATGGCCAGACTTCCATTTTTGTGCCTGCACCTCTCTGTAAGCTCACTGCTGTCTCAACGTTTAAGCATCTCCTACAACTTATCCTGACCGATAGTATAGGAAAGTCCTTCCCTTCCCCACACTTTCATACCATGTTATAACTTAGAGGGACCCTGGCATGTTCTGTGGCAGGTGTTAACCTCTGCAGCAAACAACCTTCCTTGAAAGTGACCTCAGTGCAAATCCTTGGATAAACAGCTCAACACCACCTGCACAAGCTGGCCATCTTGTGGAGTGAGCAAAACTAACTCCACCCATATTCCTTCTCATTTCTGACAGTAGTTCTCATATCAGCTCTGCTATGAGCAAATGTCAAGGGGATGGTGCCAGTGAGAGGACAAGAAGTAATGGCCACGAACTAAATGCAACAAATTCCACCTCAACAAGAGGAAGTACTTCTTTACATTGAGGGTGGCAGAGCACTGAAACAGTGCCCTGGGGGGGGGCAGGGAGTCTCCCTCTCTGGAGACATCCCAAACCCACCTGGACATGTTCTGTAACCTGCTCCAGGTGACCCTGCCATGGCAGGGGTTGGACTGGGTGATCTCCAGAGGTCCCACCCAACCTTACTGAATCTGTGATTCTAGGAAATTATCTGCCAGGTATCAGCATGACAGAAAAACTAATCAGGTTCTAGAAAAATTTTAATCCAAGAACAGTTCAGATAAAGGAAAGAAATAATTGGGATTTTCTGCCATAAGGAAAATAAAATTAAAGACCAATATGGTTGTGGAATCATAGAATTGTTTGGGTTGGAAAGGTTCTCTGAAGCTCATCTAATCCAACCCCTCTGCAATGAACAGGTACATCATCAACAGGATCAGGCTGCCCAAAGTCCCATCCAGACTCACCTTGAATGTTTCCTGGGATGGGGCACTTCAGGGCAACCTGTGCCAGTGTTTCATCACTCTCATTGCAAAAAATACTTCTTATCCAATCTAATCTTCCTTCAGTTTAAAACTATTACCCCTTTTCCTATCACAGCACGCCCTGCTAAAAAGTTTGCCTCCATTTTTCATATGCCCCCTTCGAGCCTTGAGGGGCCACTGTGGTTTCTTTTAAACTGCATTACAAAAGCTGGCTGTGGTACATACCTTACCTCATGTCTTGGTCTGATCAGAAGAGCACAAAGATGCTATACTGTGTCTGACTCTGTCCAGTTACCCCATCAGGCTGTAACTGAGAGATCTCAAAGCAGTTCATCATCCCTTGTAAGAGAAGGGGAAAGCACAGGAAAAAACACATGGAAACAATAAAATAGAAAATATTAAAAGAAAAAAAAATGAAAACCCAAAAAGAAAAAAAAAAAAACCCAAACACTGAGCACAAAATGACTCCACTAACGGTACTGAGCTTTTGAATCACACCAAACACTGGCATTGTGCCTCACTGAGGAGGCAGTTTGCCAGGATATTGCCATGGGCAGCTAATAACCATTCACACACAATGGGCAACAGAGATTAAGCCCAAATATTTGAAGGTTAGCTTTAAAAATATTTTTACCATATTTAAGAAATAAAGCAGTATTTTATTCTTTCATATTGAAACTATTAAGCCAATTTCTTCAACACTAAAGCATTTCTTATTTCCACAAGCCACTGCTATATCTGTTTTCCCTCCTGGGTGTCCTGCTATAGTGCATGTGCACCCTTGTGCAAGGCTACAAAGTCCAGGGAATTCCTTTAAGTCACTCAAGTCCTATGCCAGGTGTTTGTAAGGATTAAAGTTTCAAGGACTTAAACAGAGTGTGGGTTTCTATAAATTGCTTTCAAATCCAGTTCTTAGACTGGATGATAACTGATATTACTGGACAGAGTTAAAGAAAACCTCTCTCACGTTTTCATTTTTGACTATTTCAACACTGTTGTTCCCTGTTTCATGCTGGAGTCATGGGGTTAAGAGATGTGACAGATTTTATGATGCAGAAAGACTTAAGGAAAGAAGGCAGAGGCTGTGTTTTCCTAACACCACTATGAATGATTTTGGTGATTTGCTCTTTGTTATCAGTAACTGATATGGTCATGGAAAATGTGATACAAGACAGAGATTTGGAAAATTTTGTTTTATGCTGTGGCTGAAAACTCTTCTGTCTAACAGTACACGTTCCCTCTGGATTAAGTAACCTTTGCAAGTTTTCCACAAACTGATTCTGCCAAATAGAAATTGATTAATGAGCTCAGACACTGAAATTGTCACTAGAAAATAGCCATTGAGATTTCAGTCAGCAACCACCAGCCCCAGGGTCAAGGAAGACCATGGACCAATGTAGCTGAAAAGAGAGCTGCCTTCATTTGTCTTCTCTCTAACTTCATTTTAACTATGCCTGATGGCACTGGGTGCAGCCAGGAGTCTGCCACCACTTTTTTGATAACCCCATGTACTGAGGGCTTCTCAGCTGAGCTATAAAAATTCCGTCAAGGCTCTAACTTCATTGGCCTTAACCGCTGCTGCCTCTAAGCTTGTGAAGTTATTTATACCTGTGCAAACTTAGAGAAAAGTTGGAGTCAAACACAGTGTCATTCCAGGCATTAGAGGCATCATCTATGATGTTACTTCTAAAGTTTCCTGGTACCATTATTGCCAGCTTCTTTTGAAAATACACACAGTAGTAGCATCCAGCTCGCTCAGGAGGGTTCACTTCACTTTCACTCCATTCTGCCTCATACCATGACAGCTAACATGATGAGCCATGTTTAAAAATAAACATTCATAAATTCATAAATGTAAGACTCCAAAGAGATTTCTGTGGACAATGTTCAACTCTCCTCCCAGTCCCCAAACCCCAGAAATCTGCAGGCCTCAGAGACCAACTTTGCAGTACTAGCTACAGATACTGGAAATTATGTAAAAGTTGTATCCCATAGAATTGTATTTTATAATATAAGCCGGATTTCTAGAAAGACAAACATTTGTGAATTAATACTGAAACAGTTTATGTTTTATAAACCAATTTTAAATTCTAGTTTCCTGGTAGCTATTCCATCAGTAAGGAGAGATGTTTTATGTGCAGTGCTGGAAAAGTTTTTTCTGTGAGAACTTAATACATTGATTCAGAATCAATTCTTTTTCTGCCCTTTAAAAACAACACATTTTTTGATTATACAACAGTCCTACAGTCAAAAAGATCAGTCCTGTATGTTTTTTATTCAGACTTTCTATCCTCACTCTCTACCTCCTTTATGATTTCCTTCTTCCCATTATGTACTTCTTGGGAACATGAAGTCTCCAGGGACTTCTTTAGGCAGAAGTAATACAGCTTGAAAATTATTTCACAATGTGAACATTTTTCAGTACCTGAGGTGCATTTCACTCATTGAGGGACGGAGATTATGCTCTTATATTTTAAAGTTAGAAGGTTCCCAGCACTCACATGTCTCTAATGTAAATTGCAGCAAGATATTTAAACTCACCAGGTTTCTCTTTCCCACCTGCAAGACGGGCATCAAGAATTTCTTTGGAATATTGTGGTGAAAAATTCTAGCTTGTGCATGGATTATGGTGCAGAATTCTTGTAGACTGATTGGTGACACCAGTGCCAGTTCTGAAAACCCTGTGCCTACAGGGAGCACAGTATCTGAGCTACTAACTTCTATATTTCTATACAAATCCTTATATTTCTAAGTCTGTTCTGCAGTTTAGAAAACATTGCACCGCACATCAAGGTACCTTTAAAAAATAGCAGTAAGTTACACCAAAAAGACCATGTGAAATTAATTGTATTCAGCACATGCTAGCAATTTTTGTTTTATCCTAGCCAGCCATTAAAATAAGAGCAGCTAATTAATGAAAATTAATTTTAAATACAAAGCACTTCAGACACTAAATTGCAAAGTTTTAACAAAGTATATGCACAAATTTAGAATTTATTCCAATGCATACCCCTCTTTTTTTTTCTCTGATACCCTTATTGCAACAATAATTGAGCTCTAATGAATTTTAAGAGTATCTTTTACCTGAGAGAAGCAGCACTGACAGACACACAGGTTTTGCTGCCTAGAAATAGAGTATTTCTAGTTATAATGATAGCCAGACAAATGGCATACAGGCCTGAGTGGCTGCTTTGGCATTATTTTCATCAGATGTCATAAGGTCCCTGGGTACTTGTACAATCAGTAACACTTCACAGAGCCCTCACTTCTAACAAATAATTAGCTAAAATTGAACCAGAGATTTCTTACATAGCATGTCATAGGTTTGATATGAATAATGAGGGAAGAGGTTAACAGCAGGTCATAGACAGTTCCCTATCTTCCAGCTTATTTATTCAGTGAAATGAGAAATTGATCACATTATTTTGTATAGAAGAACCTGATTCATTACAATCAGCTCTGAATTGGCAGTTTTTGCTTTAGGCAATTTCAGAACATTACTTATGCTTAAAGAGTTACTGGTAAGGTCATTTTACAACTTGTAAACCTCTCTGACCTCCTCATGACCAGAGCTGCAAAAGCTTAAGCATATATGAAAATTGAAAAAGGCATGCATATGAACAGAAAACTAATGGTTAAACAAGAGGAGCTGAACAAACAAACCCATCCAGCCGAAGTAGGGATAACACATTCAGGTGTACTAGAAGATATTAGGAACACATCATTTCTTGCACATCAAAAATGCACATTGAGTCTTCCCTAATTTGGCAAGACAGCTATTGGAGGGAGAATTAATCTGATAAGTGTTGTATTAACCAGTGGAGGTCAAGAAAAAAGAAAGGCAAAGGAGGCAACTACAGGTAAGGATCTGGAGCTGAAGGTGACACTATGGGGGTGCTGCAGGGACAGAAGAGCCTGGTTAGTTCTTATACCTAAGAGTAGCAGTGGTCACTACTCCATCTTCTATTGAGTCAAACTCCCTTAGCAACATGAACCAAGGTATTTTTATTCTAAAGAATGTTTATAACAACTTTCCATAACTGCACACACCACAGGATAAGCTCTCTTAGGTGCTCCCTGTCTCCAAGAACGCTTTTACCTCTTCTTGCACCAGTACGACTCTAACCAGGTTGTCTTTTCCAGACAGAATGAGGAACTGCAATCCCTGCAGGGCCAGAATAAATTCCTTCCCAATTACAGAGACACATGGGATAAAGATAGGCTCCCTGTTTCAGAGCCAGTGTCATTCAGACCTTGCAGAGTGCTGCTGCTGGGCTCTGGGTTAGGTGGCAGATACTCACTGAAAGTACAAGCTACTCTTTAAATGACAGAAGTCATTTTATTTAATTATTTTTGAAAAACCTAGCTCCTGAATCAGGTTATGCACCCCACCGTGTGTCATAAGGAAAATAGAAGGGAAACTGTAATAAGTGTTTGAGAACGGGGGTGGAAAAGAAACAGGACAGAACTTCACCTGATTTATGACTAAGGGTGCAAATTGGTACAGAATTAACTGCTTAGCATATGCCATTCATTAAAACAGCCATCAAAGAGCAGCAAGTACAAAACAAAGAAACATTGCATGTATGTTACAGTTGGAATAACTTCTTAATTATGCCTGTTAGCTCCATTATCGCCACTTCAAAGCATAAGAAAGCAGTGCTTTAAAAATCATCCTAGTGGGTAACTGAACTAGGATATGTTCAAGGATATATAATACATAATTTACAGATGATTCTTTTTAAGGTCCTAAGTTCCATATACTTGGGAAGCTAACGTTCAAATCTGCAAAAGAACTTCAGCATCTAAAATGAGATTAAGAGGACTTCCTTGGGCTTCTACAGCCAGTAAAGGAATTCTTCAAATTCCTCCCTGACCCCACAGTTGCTGGAAGTCTATAATTGGTTACAAGTCCCTTAACAATATTTACTGAGTGCTTAATAGTCTGTTTTGCACTTGATGAAACAGCCTTCTCACCAGCAGAAGTAAGTAGTTTGAGATTATTGAGCAGCTAAAAATGACATGATCAACAAGAAGGCAGTTGTCTTATGTTCCCTAAGAACCAAGGCTTCCAAAGTCTGGTAGAGGTGATCAGAACGTGTCCAATGTATATTGGAGGAGAAAGGTGGGATCAAAGAGGGAGACATCTCAATTTTTATACAATAGGTTAATGAACACATGCTCAAAACCTTCCTTAATCTGAGAGAATCCAAAAAAGTCTCTTGTCTTCCAACTCTTAGTTACGAAAAACCTACTGGAAACATAGTTGTGGAGATGCAGTTTCCTTCTAAAGCTGCCCTAGAAGTGGCAGTTAAGAATGTTTAAAACATGCCTGTAACAGTCATGTAAGTCTATACTGGTAGGTGAATGTTGTTTTATGCTTACTAGAAACTGGATGATACCTGCAGCTTTCTTATCTTCAGGAAGCTTAATTTACTGGGATTTGTTCAACATTCAAAAGTAAAGTGGCTGAAAAGAAAATAGGAAATACCCAGTTTAACAAAAACAAACAAACAAACAAACAAAAAAACCAACAAAAAAAAAAAAACAACCAGCTACGAAACTTATTAAAATCTCTGTATTTCACTAGTAAACACTACTTCAAATATTTTTGTGAACATATTTTGTGTACATATTGGTACATATCATGTACCAACTTTCTTGGTACATGATTAGCCTTTCAGGTCAGTGTACATGGAATATGTAATTAAAAATTTAATAAAACAAAACCTAGTATCAGCTACATATTTCATGTACTCCAACATATCTAATGCTTTCCCTTTTTCTCACATGTATTTCATTTTGTACCAAGTAGCCAAGGGAGAGCTTTCCACATCTTTCCAGTCTCTAAAATTGTCCCCCTTAGGCATTTTCATTTAAGACAAAGTTTCTTCCCTTCATTTAGGCCTTGTTTTGTTTCCAGGATGCTGCTTACATTCATTTACACATCACCCACACAGATTTAACCTTTCTTTTGTATGAGTGTGCAGCAGCTTTGGATATGGTCAAAGCTTTTCTTGCAACAGACTCTCCCTCTCTTCACAGGCAGGGTGGGGAAGCCCAGCTGCCATAGACACACGAGAGCAAAGCAGGTCTCTTTTAACCCACCCCTTTTCCAGAGCTTCGACAGTGTCAGCACGCTGGATTTACTATTTATATCTGCTAGGACATACAGTATTTGAAACAACCATGCATTTTGCAACAATTCTAAAAGCCAGCCACCTTTTTTTTACTCTGGCTAGCACAAAAATAGTCTGTCTAAACAAAATAGAGCATATATCCACAGTCCCTTCCGAGCCTCAGAATCCCACAGGTGCTCTTGCTCCTGTGCCACCAGACACTCCTGCTGGAAAAACTCACTACACCCCTGTAAGGTCTTTCAGTCCTGCTCCTATTAAACTCAGTAATTTTAAGGACTTGGCAAACCATTGGGACCTGAACTCTATTTTTTCTCCCCGCTGGAAATTTTCTGGTTGGACAAGTCAAGCTTCCTATTGTGAAATCAAAGAAAAAAATTGTTCTGAGATGCTCCTACAAGAACAAGAGCTACCAAAATTCAGCAATTATAGTTTTTGTTCAGCATAGGAACAGCCCTGAAGAATGTCATTGACATAAAGAGTACATCACGCATTCGGATGATAAAAGCAAAGCAGCACCTAAGGAGGCAACGTAAAGACCATGATTTAGCTTTGTGAGAACAAAAAACATTTTTCCCCTTTGGAACTATCATCTCTAACCAGTAGTGGTCCTGGGCCCAAAAGTGAATAAAAAAATTAGTTATAGCAAAATGTGAATACCAACAAGCCAACAGCTAAAGTATCATTTCTCTGACTAAAGACAGAACTAGAATCTCCTTGCATTTTCATCCAAATAGGTCTTTGCAAGAGTTGCAAAATTTTGTGGAGTCAAGAGCTGCACATTCCATTTATGGCTTCCAGGATAGATTCATCAGGGAGATAAAATTATGGAAAAGTGAGAATTCTATCTACTTAAATCTAAAATTAAGCAACACTGAAGAAACCTATTTTGTGAAAGTATTTGAAAGGATTTTTGCTCAAACTCAGGGCGATGACCCATTTTCAAGGTTTGAAGATTACACAAAGCAAAATGGTGATTTTTTTTCAGGCTAACTGTAGGCAGACCTATCCCATGATAAATTGTACATCCAGCTACAAACCTCAGAGGCCTGAAAAAATAGTTAACATCCTATTTCTACAACAACAGTATTATAGTCTTTCTTCAAACTTTCCTAAATCCCTATAATAAATGGAAGATATTTCATTTTAGACACTCGCAGATTCCATAATGAGTTAAGCCTCTTTACAGTTTATTTTAATAAAGCACAGCTTTCTAAATATACAGAGGCTATAAAACTTGCAGGTTGGAGCAATAATATGTTTAGTAGGCTTGCTTTATAAAGTGGAAATGTTTGCATGTCTCAAATTACGAGCAATTTAAAGTAGGAAGTAAGCAAACTAGCTCTTGTGTTATGAAGCTTGACATTGTTAAGCCTTAAGAGAACACATACTTCAAAGTCACACAGACTGAAATATGCTCTGTAAGCTTGGCAAGAGGACCAATGCCATAATGATGTACAGCACAAAAATCACCGCAGATTTCCATTTCTGTGTGAAGTCGCCTTGCTGTAAACTTTAAAATTTTACTGCTGGTCCTATTTTTAAAATTAATTCATTATTCATTTTCTAATAAAAAGATCAGGGCATATGAAAAAGACAAGAAAGCTTTCCTTTGGATATCAACTAAGAAAAGTTGTAACTGTAAATTATAAATAGTAAAAAATATATACCAGTGTTTAAATGAAGAGAATCAGAAATATCACTTGATAACAAGTATTCCAAAGGTAAATTACTATCCTTTTCCCTGCACTAACTTAAGTGTGGAGACTCTTCTTTCTTCTCCATGAATTTGGTATTAATATTCCATTGACGCCTGTGTCTATTCTGCTCATAAACAGCAGAACTAAAGTCAATTACACTACTTACAAATCGAAATGTAATAATTCTGAGTTCTTCATGTAATTGTAGTTAGAAATCAATTAATATTAAATTATTGTTTATATGAAATACAAGAAAATATTAATAAGCATCTAGAAGCATAACAGAAATTTAAAAATCTCAAACTAAGCAGTCTCAGATTGGTCTGTCAAATCAGCCTGGAATATCGTGATTTTTCAAATCTGTATCTACTTTATTTCAGAATATAACCGATTTGGAGAGACACCCACCTGGACCTGAAAAGAATTATTGTCATAGAAGGCTACATCATAACATATGTACACATGTCCACACGCAGAATGCTCCATGCATAAATATTTAGAAGAAGAAACATCATTTATCAGTTCATTTAATAATCTGGATGCAAATAAGATGCCTACAGGGAAATCAACAATGTAAAACAGTATCTAAAGTTTTTCAGAAAACAGGTTAACTCTTACTAAGAATCATTGCTTGTTTTGTGTCCATTATAACGCAAAAGTAACTCTCATTTTTTATAACAGTTCTAAAAATCTTCCCTTTAGAAGTTGTTCCAATTTGTAGATATAAATATTGTGACGCAATATATGCAAAACTATGAACCTCACTGCAAATTCCCCCAATTTTTAAAATTCCTGTCTGCTCAGTTTTGAATGTGAGTTGCATTTAATGAACCTTCTTATTTTTCCTTTGTTCCTTTAGTACTCATTTAGATGACAGTCACTAGCTGACGTTAGACATTTTTATCACACACCATGCTGAATCTTATACATAAAATGTTGTTGGGGCCTTATAAAAATAAAGATTCTTGATGAATTGTCACCATAGAATTGAGTTACTATTTCTATCCATTCCATTGGCACTAAACTACAGTTAAAAAAACCCCTCAAGTATTTTGGATTATCTTCTCCAAAGCCCTTTTATTTTGATATATACAGGGTAGGTCTGTGAGCACAGAGGGGCTCCTTTTGGAAATATTTAGTAAACAGAGAGAGACGGCAGATCTTCCATGGCATATATCTATTTCTGAGAGTTCATTAAACATCATACAGGAGATTGTTAGGAATGGGCAAGGATGACACACTAAGCTAACTGAACGAAATATTCCAAACTGACTAAATCCTAAACCACAGTGGTGCTTTTGAAAATCCCTGTCTATGTGCCTGAACACAACAAATGCCCGAGCATTTTAACAGCCCTGACATGTAACCAGCATTGCTTATGTAATTCAACTTCAGACGTGAAAGACTGCTAGCACAATATTACTGTCAGGAAGAGAAAATAACGCGTATTGAAAATAGTGGAAGTTTTTAGATCATCTTCTGACAAATTCAGGCCCTTTGATGAAGGACTAAAGCTGCTGAGTGCAGAGAGCCACAGAGATGCCCTTCCCTGGTTCAGAGGAGCTTGCTGAGCAGCCGAGGGAGGGTGGACCAGAGTCTGCACTGCTCTGGGCTGCTCCAGCTGACAGCTGCTAAGGGACTGCAGCATTTCTGTACTACATCATGATTCACAATGTAGGTTTTCTCACTGATGTATAGAAGCTCATGGCAGCCCTCACTAATGAAATTTTATTAGCTGAGTTTAGAACATGAAGGAAGAAAAACTTGCAAATAAGCTGGTGTGGAAGCAGACACGTAGCACAGGCCTTTGAGTTCCCACACCTTTGCTTATATGCCAGGAAACTGAACCTTCCCTTTCAAACAATTAGAAAGTGATAGCAGCAGCAAATCAGTCTTTGTTCAACCAAAGCTACAGAACTCTTCTCTGTGCAAAATTAGATCACTCCGGACACTATCTCTCCAAGCATACATGATGTATGCAGTTTGCCTTTTTTCTAATAAACAAGAAACATTAGTCAATTCAGCAGAAAGAGGGCTTGTGGATTTCTGTGGGCTCATATCATCACAAAAGGAATTGACTAGTTTGATCCACGCCATATGCAGGTGATGATAGGTCTGTCCTGCTGATTCTGATATAATAAGCAGCTTCAGTTAGCTATAAAATAAAAACTACATCCTTATGGGTCTGGGTTTGAATTTGTTTGTTTTGGGGGTTTTTTCGTTTTGTTTTGTTTGCTTTTTTGGTTTTTGTGTTTTGGGGTTTTGTTGGTTTTTTTCTTTTTTGTAAGTCATGTGCATTGAGCATCAGAATGCTTTGTCAGATAATGCTTTCAGTTGATGCTTTTGGAGACTAGAATGCATGTAGCTCCTGACAATGATTATATGCACGTGTCCCATATAATTCCAAAAGCACACCCATTATGAAAGTTTAGTACAGTTGTGCTTATGATGTATTTAGGTCGTCTGTTACTGAATATTTCTACTGTCAGTACAACAAAAGTGTGATGATCACAGTTAAAGCTTAACAAAGAAAATGCTGTCAGGCAATTAGTAAGCTGAAGTCAGCAGTACTAAAGTGAAATATATCATGTTTGGAATAGCACGGTGGTTTGCTTGTGATAAATGTTGAAACAGGTCCTCATACACAGAACATATCCTAGCCTTGGAAAAGAGTTTAGCATCTGAAAAAAAACCCCAAAAAACAGCCCCACAAAAAAAATCCCAGAACTTTAACTTCTTATTATATATTTCTTACTTTTCCTTACAAAACAGTCTCAGCCACTGGCATCTAGAAAGGTATTTACTCATTAGAGGACTTTTGCCATTTATGAAAAGGTAACAGCACAGCTCAGGAGAAAACTGCAGTACGAATGTGTATCTGCTTAAGAGGGAGTTCATCAAATGAATAATCTCATAAACTGCAGAAATTGTAAAATAATCAAGTAAATTTTATTCTTGAAAGACAATAATGTAAAAAGAAAAAGAAATAATTTGGCAAAACCTGGAATACTAGGCTCTCCATTCCATTAGAGGAAATAGGAAGGTAGAAATAGAGTCAATTCAAGACCAGCAAGGTGTCATTTCAAAGTCCCAAAGCCTTCCCCTTTGCAAAATAAACAATTAAGAAAGCTATAACATATGTTTTAGAAAGGACTAACAGCTAAATTAAAGTACAACCTGATCAAGCATGATTTCATCACAATTTAGTCTATACTTGCTGACTTATACCAGGTCTCAGTTTGTTCTAAAAGGTTTTACTGTCCCCACTTTTTGTCAGACTTCAATCTTCCTTAGCCTAGTTATCATACCTATGACAATAAATGCTACTGTATCATGTTATAAGAAGAGAGGTTAGATCATTCCTGACAAAAAAATGATGTGTTTTAAAACCACTGAAATAGCTCAGAGTTCAGAGAGAGAATGTCCAAAATCAGGTAAGCTAAAGCAAAAATAATGCAGGCCTGGAACAGAGAGAAAAAAAATCCTTATTGTACTCTAGAACTAACTCAATTATCGAAAACATTCTCAATATCAAAACAAGCATAATGTGAAAAATTCCTGGGCAATATACAAAACAAAGTTAATACTGTGCCTTGAGCTACAGAGAACTAAATTCTGAGCCTGTTAACTCTTGAATGCTGGAATACTAATGCACAACACAAAAATGAAAGAAATTCAGCAAAGAAAAAGTTTTGGCAGGATTGTTAAAAGCAGCCAATATCAATACTAAAATAAAAATACCAAATAAATAAATAAAATAAATAAATACTAAATGCTTGGCAGGTTAATACCTCTGGAAGGTATAACTGTTTTTATTTACATGAATAGTACAGACCAAAAAAAGAAGTAGTAAAAATTGCTTGGCAAATCAAACTTTCTCTCAATAATATTTGTCGCTACAAGTCTTAGATTACTGGAAAGACTAAGAATTGGGAAGAGTGAGCAAAGGAAGTGGTAAGTTCTGAAGCTCTGTGTAGGAGAGCCTCCTTCTCTCTGCCTGTATGGATCAGATCCTTCCCCCAGGCTCGCCGTGAGCAATCAGTGACGGTGACCAAGAAGGAGCAATAAGGAAGCCACACCCTATAAACCCTAAATCACTCAACCACTCTGTAACTGTTACAATAAGCTGGCAAGTGTTCTCTGATAGTCTTTGGTATTGTTTTGTGGAGTTTGTGCCTGTAATGGAATCCATAAGTTAAAAACTCCCTGGCACTTGGCATACACTGCAGAGAGTTCAAGAGTGACAAACCCACACCCAGTTGTGCATATCTGGCCCAAAGCTTTTGAAGGCTGTATTTTCAGGCAGGCAGACATTAGGCAGCTGCTTTGGGGAAGTCCACCACTGTTATTCCATAGAGAGGGAAGAAGCTGTCCTCTGGCAGCTCTCTTGCAAAAAATTCTACATCCACACTGGTCGTGAACTCTGTGGCACACTCATTTAATGTCTTACCACTGACCTTCCACTTTCATGACTTTCAGGTATTATGCAGACAGGTAGAATCAAACTGCTCAGATTTTCATGGCTCCATTCATATCTACAGAAAATCATCTTAGAATCTTTCTAATAGCAGATGAACTATTACAAGACAATGTCTGTGAACACTTGACACTGAACTATAATTCACCATTTCTTTTTAATGACATACATGCCCTTCACTATGATGGTGTGAAAAACGAGGTTCACTCTCCTGTTAGAATTTAAAGAGTTTAATATAAAGACAATAAGAGACACATAAAATAAAGCAAAGGGATAACGGCCGGGTGCCTTGGCGCTCTGCCAAGAGCACACCTGATGCTCGAGGTGAGTCCTTTTTATACCATTTTTACTGTCTGTTCTCTATTCATATTAAAATTTTTCTAGGAAGTGATCTGCATGGCCACTCCTTGGGTCCGCCTTTTTAGAGCATGCGTAGTCTTCTGCCTTGTGGTTTTATTTCTTTTGATTCTTGGGGTTGGGCCCGCTAGGTAAGAGTCGATGGTAGGGTGGATCTCTTAATTCTCCAGACAGTCAGGGCTGATTGCAGCTTTGGCCTCTTTGCCCCCCGGGCAGAGCGGTGATAGCGGCTCTCGGACCCTCCTGGCCGCCCGTTCTCCGGGCGGAGCAGCCTTTGGGCCCTTTTGTTCCCTGGACAAAGCGTTGGTCAGCAGCTCCTCGGGCCTCATCCTCTGCTCGCTTGGAGGTTATCTTACTTGCTCACACTTGCTAACATTCTTGCTAAAACGAGAGAAAACTACATCCACACAGCAAAAAGCATTTCTAACATTATATGATATCTACCTAAATACTTTGCGAGAAGCCAATACTATATGTTTATAACAATGGTCAACAGTGTTTCAAGAAAATTATGAGAATAACTTTCTTTTCTGAAGGAATAATCAATTTTCTGTGACATTCTGCTTTCTGTTTTGCTAATTCTACAATTCCACTTAGTTCTAATAGAAAAACTCTTCTCCCAAAGAAAAAGACATTTCTCAGGCAGCTGGATAGATCTCTGCTGCCTTTGCTTGAAGCCTTGAACTGACTTTCTCTTCCACTACAAGTGCCAAGACAACAGCCAGAGCATACTGTATTCCACCTGTACAGCACATATGGTGCCCTTAGACAGCAAAAACTCTGTTCTTAAAACTAAAAAATAAGAGATATCACTTCCTAAACCAGTCAATAACCTGTCAACTGGCAGAGGAGAGGTAACCACGGTATCTGTGAAAAGGAGAGAAAAGCAATCCAATGCTCAAACTATTCCACAAAGCAGAAACTGTGTAACATCACTGTCTGAGGGCAGAACTTGAAAGATATTTGTGAAGTTACAGATGCACAGACTTCACTTCAATTTTTCATATATTTAAGAATTCCGCAGTCTCTGATCCAAGTTACACCTTATTAATCTGTTTTCTCCCCACTCCTCAGTGAAGCTCTCACATTCTGCCCTCATCCACACACAGCTGCATAAGCTCGCTCCCCTTCTATCTCCTTACACAGAACAAGGACCTTGTGTTTCTGTTTAATACATATTAATTGGTCTAATGATATTTAGCAGTGGAAATAAAAAGAAAAAAAATATTCACCAACTCCCAAATATCTAATAATTGTAAGTGTTGTGCAAAGCACATCTCAGTAATTCTGCAGGAATCAGAGCTATGATAGGATTGAGAGTATAGACAGTTACCTGAACAGCTGCCTGCTTCAATTCATTCTACTTATTTTCCTTATGGGGTGTCTGCTTCATTCTTTAGTTATGTGCTATGGGATATGAGGAGGGACGAGACTTTCTTTGACAATCTGAATTGTTTTCTCAGGACACCAGCCAACACTGACAATATGTTATTTCTCAGGATGAATTATTTTGATAGGCAGAACTATAATGATGTCAAGAAAACAGCAGCCCCAAAATTAGTAATGACAGCATTTTCCTCTCACGCATACTTGTATGGTGGCCTGAAGAACTTCCATTCACTGGTAAGAAACACACTGGAAGCACATAGTTCAATCCAGGTAGGTTATTGTCTTCCTGTCGTTTGGGTGTTTTTTCCTTACTCTTCGTTTTTGTGATCTTTCATTTTGGATGTGTTGAATTACCAGGAAAGGACAACTGCACTTACACCAAGCCAGCATAATGGGTGAAATTAGAATGACAGAAGAGTACGTGCAGTGTCAGGACAAGAATGCTAAGGATACAAATAAATCCTGGAGTTTTGTTAGTCTGAGGATCCCAAAATTATCTTTACATTCTTTTAAATCATTTCCAGAGAGATTTTATAATGCTTTGCTACCACAAATACAGAGAAAAATCCTAACTCCATGAATAGCATTTGGCCATAGGCAACACCAGATCAGGCCACTGCCAAAGCAGCAAACTCACATGGGGCAGTGCAATGACCTTTGTCTATGCTTGACCCCTACAAAACCAGCCTTGGTACTGATACTGCTAAAGGAGGAATCAGGGCCTGAGAGGAGGCTGCAGCCATCTGTGGGAGCCCTAATTCAGCAACAGATTTCAAATCCACTGTCATCAGGCTCCACAGTTTGCAGCCTCAGATGTGCCCCTTTCTTCGCTTTCTCTTTTTCCTTTACAGAAATGCCTCAATCCCCTTTCTCAGGGACAGCAAATCTCAAATCTGTTTTTACTACTTTGCGTAGCTTCTTCTTGATGTCCCAGGGACTACAGAGAAGGCACTTACATCTTTGCTCTTTATCCAAGCTATGTGTGCCTTTGAAATCAATGTCAGCAGCAGGAGTAGAAGTTGAGATTTTAGGACTTAATTTCACTATCATATACAAATATACAGGTCCATCTGACAAGCTCAGAGGGATTTTTGACTTTCTGCCCTGATAGTACCCTACATACTACAGCAGGAGAAAGTGAGGTATTTAACATCCACAGTAGACAGAAAACCTAACCCCTTCCACTCCTTCATTTCTGCTACTGCTATTAATATTATCATCTCACATATCCAGTAAGCTGTTCCCTTACCAGGTTTATGATGATGTAACCACATTGTCTTCAACTGAGTTATTGATTTATACTAGCATAACAGAATAGTCTGGCCTAATAAACATCTACAAAATGAGAATAAAGACCAATTAGTGCTTGCAGAGAAGCTGTTTGCACTAAAATTAATTCTGTCTGCAGTAAATCTAGACAGCAGACAGAAATGTCAGTAGAAAACCAAGGATATTTTATTTTGGTTTTGTCTTCATACTTACTTTATTTAAAGGATATATGTTTTTTCAATCAATGCTAACTGTTAAAGTTGCCTTTAAAAGTAAATGGATTAAGCCCAATTCTGACAGACAATGTCTGCCATTCAAGAGCCCTATAGTACGAAAGCTTCTTTCCTAAGTCTACAGATTTCTGCACAGCAAGGGTTCTTGCATGGTTTCTCAGCATTTATACATATCATCTCACATCACAGACTTAGCTGGTACAAAGAGACACTGGTACCTTCCACACAAAGGTCACAGGCCACTGTTATTGACATATACCTTTAATCCTTCTGATGCTTCAAAAGATGAAGATTAGCAGCAATCCTCAGAACTCGCACCCAGGAGACAGTTATTTGTCAAAAAGTTGATGTTATTGATGCTTACAAAAGAAGGAGAGTATGTAATTTATCTAATAAAAGTCAGGTCTTGTTTGCATAGACTCCAGAGTTTTGACAGTTCCCTCGCTGAAGTGTTTGATGTTGAGTTTCATATAATAAATACAAATTTTTCATCAGCTATGCATCTCCTTAGGAGTAACTGGTATTATTGTGTGGATTTTCTTCCTTGGTTTTCTCTAGAGTTTTTCCTCTTAAAGTCTTTGTTTCCTTTAGAATTCATTATAAATGACATAATTATATGTCTTTTTCTCCCTTGATTGAGAGCATTTCTTACAGACAATGATTTACCATTTGGAAATTACAAATAGCATGAATAGATACAATCATTATATTGCAGAATTTCCTTTAAAATCCAGAAATGTGGTTTAGCTGAACTGTTTGCAAATGATAAGTAGTCAGGTCACATTATTTCCTCTAATCCGCATGTGACCCTTGATGCAAACGGAAGTGTTTCCTCAAACTGGATTAGAGGGTTTCCTCTGGAATGTTGAATAGATTTAAGATTGGGATGAGCAGAAATGGGCATAGAATACAAGTAAAAGAATTAATACAAGTAAAAATAATTACTTTCATGAGGATTCTTTGAGGAAATCACCCTGTTTCAGTAAGATGGTGTTCCAGCTGAGACAGACCAAAACACATCTACTGAAAACCTCCCCATCAGTTTTGACTAGACCTTGGCCCAAGTTTATGCAAAAGTTCCATCAACAACTTCTTCAATTTTTGAGTCCCATTTTCCATAAAGAGAAAGAACAGAATACAACGTTTAAAAGTGTGAATCATGGTTGTATGTGGCTAGAAGTCTTTTTATAGACTTTATTTATTTCCTGTTATCATAGGATTTATTTCTAGAATGCTTGGTTGTGTCTTGTAGGTGATTCTCTATAGCTTATGAAGATGAACCAAAAATAACATTTTTATTTGTTTTACGTAAATGGTAGAGTATTTCTTGTTTTGTTTCTGTTCCTGTGGAACTGCCAGAATGCAAATGTTTTCTGCTTTAAAAACACATTTAAAAATAAAACCATAAATAATTAGACACTGGTGTTGATTAATTAATGAAACAAAAGCCCAGGGACACTTTCATACATATGATTGCATGTGTCCACTAGTGTGTTAGTTACTGCTGACATTCATCCTCAAAAAGGGCTGCAGCAAAGTCTGTTACAGAAAGTATGGCCTGAAGCCCACCAAAATCAATCTGAAAATGCAATGACTTCAAGAGAGTCCTGTGTGCAACAGATGGCTGTTAACAGCCAGTTCTGAGTATTTGAAACAGGCTCATCCTGCCTTGGAAGACGAGGGCCAGAGCATCCATTAACGGAGTGAG
The DNA here is from genome assembly GCF_000738735.6 of Corvus cornix cornix. Lineage (NCBI taxonomy): Eukaryota > Metazoa > Chordata > Aves > Passeriformes > Corvidae > Corvus > Corvus cornix. The sequence continues at coordinate 12,106,329 of NC_046341.1, read as the reverse complement.
GAGAGGAGGTGAGAGGGCCAAGGGAATTAAAGAACAAAGAGCTGCAATTAGGCAATGTTAATGAGGAATAATCTCAAAAGGTTTCTACTTTTGTAAAAAGCCTTCAGTTTGTTTTATAAACAGAACTCTGCAGAATGTAGAGCCATCTATCCATGATCCAGATTGTTTTCAGGCTCCAGTCTCTGCCAGGGAGCCATGTAAGGGCTGCTAACATGTTAAGCATACTCTGAGTGAAATCCAAGCCAAAGCTCATATTCATTTTAATCTGTGCAGGGCTAGGCCAGGGCTTAGGACTTCTTCATATCCTACTCAAAATGTCTAATATGAAGTCCCATTTCTTTCAGCAAACATTTACAACTGAAAACAAAGACACCCCAAAATATCCACATCATGATATTTTTCTGAGGTGTGTAAAAAACTTTGCCATTCCTTTGATTGTCTTCAATCTTCAAATAAAATAATAAATGAATAAATAAATAAGCTCCAAACTCTACAACTCAATTAATTCTGATGCCATAGCTTGCTACACCAGGAAGTAATGCACAAAAAACTTGACCTACATAGAACTGCCTGCAGTTTATCTAAAAAAATACTGCAGAAGACCCAGTCACTCCTACCTCATCCCATTTCCTGGTCATACATTGCTATCCCTTTGCTTCTTCCAGCACTGGCATTTATCTGATCAAGTCGATCGACTCACAGAAAAGAAACCCCATAAAAAGCAATGAATCTATTTGAATGATACAGACACAATTCAAATGCTAAATGTGTTAAGAGAAGGGCTCACTCTGTGGAGATGTGCTGCTCCATATAAAGGAACAAAACCCCTAAGAGCCAAAGTCTGATGACAATAAGAATGAAAAGATTTTAGCTTCTACAACAACCCCAGCCAAATAATACTAAAAAGTTTAAGAAACAGTCACACTGAGTTGAAATAATTTCTCTGCTACTTCTGAGGGTAAGTCCTGTCTCTCCCTCCATATGCCTTCCCTTAGTGCCACTCACCTGACTTCTCTGTGTCAGTACAACTTGAAAGACCTCAGGAAACTATAACCCTCTCTGGGTGGGGAATTACTTTTGCCAGATTGATAAATCAAATTATTTTGAGTAAGTAGCAGGAAGACATGGCAGAAGTCCCAACAGAGGGACAAATAAGGACCACCTTTCTTCTGCTCTGATGAATTTGTAGACACCTGTTTATTAGGTCTAGTGAAATTTAGCCAGAATGAACATAACATACCATTTGCCAATTAGCTAGGACACATAAGCAGATCTGTTATCAATAGATTTGTCCCACTGGCCTAAGTAAGTGAGTCACTGTAAGGAACACAGTGTCCCAGCAAAGCTGAGAATGATGGCCAAATACATGATGACAACCAAACTGTTCCCTGCTGACATGTCCCTGGTGCCAGGAGGGAACAGACTCCTGGCAAAGGAAATGTACCAAGTGTAAATGGTGATCCAAATTGCAGAACCACATCAACAGCAGTACAGACCAGTGGCAAAGATCACCTGATTGGGTAACATCATCACAGCTGAGGCATAGCATTTATTGACAGAGATAATAAATACTAGAAAGGGGAAAAAAAAACCCAGAGAAATTGTTCTCAGGAAGGCTGGAAAATCACATCTGTTCCAAGTGTGGAACTTCTAATGGTCAAGTAGTTTTGTTTGTAATAGACTGCTCTTAATATATTGCTTATATTTTAACTGAAAAACAAAAGCAAGATATGTTGCCTTCTAAAGGAATGAGAAAAGTAATGATCTCTGCATGTAAGAGAAACAATTTTACATCTGCATGACCAACACTGGTGACATTATTTTCTTGTGTTCCTCTGTAAGTCTGCTTTCTGACTTACAGGCTAGGAGGAATCTTTATGTTTAAACCATCAGGGGTCTGCTGGTGCCTTTGACTTCTACATGTTACATCAATACTAATGGTTGTTGGGTCCTCTGATATAAGAAATCCCTAATGACTTCTAAAGATCAAACACAAAATTAAAACAACATTTTTATCTGAAGTTCTGGCCATTATTTTCCCTTTCAAAATTATTTTCCCTAAAATTAGATGCTAGCAACATATCTTGATTTTAATAACAATATCCTGCAGAGTTTAAAGTAATTTTTAAATCATAATGTTTTTAGTTTTCTGAAACTGAAAAATCTTTTAAAATTCAAAATTATCTACAATTCTGAACAGAATAGTTTAAAATCTGGGGGAGAAATAAATATTCTATTGTGAACCTGCAAAATGGAGACAGCTATGAAAGTTTAAAATGTTTCACAAAATAATTTTCATGTTTTTCAACCAGCTTTAGTTACACACTTATTACAGTAAAGAAGCTTTTAAAAAGCAGCTGTGTTTTCTGCCAAGGGGTGACAGCATTTCATTGTGGGGATAATGTGTGTAAATGATCCCTTCATTATATAGGGTCTGATCTTGCATTCCTTGTGCATCCTAAGTTCACACTGAAACTAACTGTGTGTTAACAATAGTATTCCAGACAGATTCTAATGGGATAATTGTGTCTTTATTACTACCTAAATTTCCCTTGTTTCGTTTGGATTCAGTGTTTTCCTTTCTGTTATTGAGCCAAAGCTTCAGAAGGAGTTTTGCCATATAAAGTTGCACAATTTTGGTTTGACTTGCTACGATTTTATGCACCTTGGTGCATTTTCCTGCTGAGGCAAGTGCCCTTCAGCAGCAGAGAAACTTTCTCCCATGTTGCAGTATCTGGCAACTGTTCAAAAGCAAACTAACACTGTCCAAGATAGATCAGAAAATAAACATATCTGCTCAAATGGAAACACAAGAAGCTATTCAGGTTCTGGACTACTGTCACCCAACCTGGAACTTAGCTGGGATACTCAATCAACATAATTTCTCTCACAAAGACTACCTCAATGGTCAGCGGACATTTTGCATGGACACAGAAGCATAAACTCCAGTGTACAAGTTTCTACAAAGCAAATTAATTGCTGCAATCATATCATTAAGTTTCCAAAAAAATTATTTTCCTACCTCAATGGTAATCTTAAAACCTTTAAGCCAAAGATAAAACATCCATACATTAGTAGGACCTGCATACCCACAGTTCGAGGATGTCTTACAATGAAAACATGAAATTATTTCAAATTAACAACCAAAAAAAATCAGGGATTTGTGAGGGAAGGCAGATAAAAATGGAAATTTTAAAGAGCAGAATAACCATATTTCTCGCTGACGAGTAAGTTAAACACATGGGAAAAAAAATAAGAAAAAAAGAAATAAAATGCCCAAATTATTTCTTACAGAATCAATAATATAAAACATATCTCCATTATGCCCTGGTTTAATTGAAACTACATTTCTCCAATCTTTGCCAGAAAAACAGGAGAATACGGCTACAGAATTCATGCGCTCAGTTTTTATCTGCATGACCTGCTTCAAGAGCTAAGCCAAGTTTCATTAAAAATTATTGGTCTCATAACTTTTTTTTTCTCTGCCAAAAGACTCCCATATGGCACCAATATCAAGATAAAATTGTGGCCGTGCAAAGTTTTGCCCACTCTTAATTTTTAAAAAAAAACTATAAAGTGATTTTATGGCAAAGTCAAAAACTGTCAAATATGATAAGATCTCACTTGATAAAAGTCTCATGGGCAGTTGTGCTAGTTTTGAAATGGGGTATTTTTATCTGGAAGATGACACACAAGATGTTCTCATGTCTTATGCACAGTACTGAACGATACCGGCTCAGTGGAATATTATCCACTCCTTACTGGGTGCTTTGCTAACACATATTGTGGTATTAAGGAATTCTTTTGTATTACTGTGGCATCTGCTAAAAATGTCAGATGTGATCACAGGCCTTGCAAAACAAGTATTTTAACAACCAAAACCTTATGATAGGTTATATTTCAGTGACTTGGAAACAACACTGCATTATCTGAGAAAACAGCACAGATGTTGCTTAATAAACTGCTCAGTTTATGCATTGTATTAACCTCATGAAACATTTATGCAAATCTTGCATTAACAAAAGGTAAAAGAATCATTATAGGTTATGAAGAAAACAATGTGACAACCTTTGTTTTTACCTCCATGTTTTATGGGGGCATTTTAACTCTTAGGGGTTTCTGTTTAGGAAGACACAAGGGCATTACAGATTTTCATCTATTTTGTTTTCAGTTCTGCTATCATTCCTTCCAGCTGATTTCACATTTTATAATGCTAATAGTGGGTGTATGGTTTTGAGTTTCTCTACTGTCAGCTGGTCAGTAGGTCTGGGGGATATATTTAATGGAATCTGACAGCTGATGGAACTGATCTCATTGAAAGGGGATTTGATATGTGGGATGAATGTGGTGACCCTCAATTCGACATATTAATGACCATTATTATTCAAACTCTTGCAGCCAATATAACTCTTTTTCTTGGACACAGCAGTACATGTGTATAAAAGAAATGACTTATGGATGAGTTAGTCCATATACTAGTTTGAGTGTCATTTAGTTAGCATGTCAAAACAGATTAGCTATTTTACCCTGAGATAAAATTAAAGGAAAGGCCTTTGTACTCTGTACACTTGTAAACAAAGCAATGATAAAAATGGGTACTTTCACTGGAATGAGTCAGAAATCCAGCAAATACACACACCTCCAACTGTGGGAAAAAGCATTCTGCACTCTGGGCAATAGAAAATAAAACTCAGCAGTCGGATACTGCAGCTGCAACCAACAGGTCCTCCTCTGCTCTAGGTCACCCAAAGAAGCTATATGCACCCTTTGTGCACTAACAGCTTTAGAAAAAGAAAAATGTATCAGCCTTACTTCACAGAAATCAGAATTTAGGTAACTAAACTAGCAGAACTTCACATTCTCGTGACAAAATATTCATTGTTTCATTTACTCTCTACTGGTAAATTTGGCCCAATCAAAGCTCTGCATGATGGGACAAATAATGCTATATTCAAAAAAATCCTGAAATTCCTGCCATCTTTTGGCAGAAAGGGAAGCTGATCACAGATGCTTTAACAGATGAGTGAAGGACACAAAAGGAAATCTTAATATGTGAGCAAAAATTACAAGGAACCACTTGATTTTAGATTATGAGCTACTGCTACTTTTTCAGGTCACAAATATAAAATCTATTATTGATCTTAAGCATTGCCTCCTATTTTGAATGTCTTTTAAAGCCAAGAACACTCTAATGCCATTGAATCAATAACTGCTTTCACATTTTTTTAGCAAATATGCAAATTGTTTACAGATTTTAAAGGCTGCCTGTACGCTGCCTGTTCTTTTCTACCATGTCTGAGGAGAGGTGATGCTCTACAATATTCAGCCAGGGTGCCTGCTGAGCTGGGCAGGACATTCAAAACCTTTGCAGCCTGTTTTATGGCCCTGGTGGTGCATGAATAATAAAAGCACATTGCATTTCTCTCCTTTCCTGCTTTAACAAGCTCTCCAAAGGGGGAGAAAGCTCTGAAAGGAACCAGATAAAATGAAGCCACAAAAATAATGCACTGAGACTCTCGACCTACACATGTATGTATTGCAGCATATGAGGAATGCATCAATAACCTTAAAGTTATTAAGGAAACCATCTGAGAAGGAGGATGTAATTAGATCATAGCAGTGAGCCACATTTGGTTTCCATATTTTTGAGGATTCAGTCAACATTTAGGATATCTCAATTAATGTATGGTTTGAAAGGCTTAACCATATGATGACACTCAATTACTCATTCATCTAGCCAAATATGTTAAAAGTACTTGAAAAGTCAGTTCTTTAATCTTTTATAAATTGCCTTTATCTGAACATCGTCACCACATGGGCAAGGGCATTGTGTATTGTGACCAGCTTATGTTTAATTTCTTGCTCATCATCTATCGATGGAAATTCTAGCTAGGATTGTTTCTCAAACTTAATATCTACACTTTCAGGACAAAAGGGAAGCTGAAGTAAAGGTGCACTTAAAAACTCACAAGGAACACAATCAAGGTACTGTTAATAAGAGAAGCAGCTTATCGTGCATGTCAATTTTGTTTCAAAATTTAGACCCTTAATCCTCTAATGCACACTCAGTTTTCAGATCCTTCCTGCAGAGTTGTCTCACTGTCCACAAGCTGAGCTTGCCTTATGGGTACTCTGGTTTTTATCATTATGTTTTTCTTTGGAAAGAGCATCTCACTTTAAGATAAAAGCATCTGCAATAGGTTCTCTGCAGAAAAGAAAAAAAAAAGGTGATTCCCTTTCTTTGAATCCTCAAACTTGTTTATAGCCCTGTTTCAAATATTGATTATTGTTCTGGCTGATAATAACCACTGTCCTAGTGCCAGTACTTTGTTACTGATCTTTCATTCCATTTCCCTTCTTTCTGATTGCTCCTACACAAGAACAATTTCATCTGACCATTGGAAGTCACAAATAACTGCAGGAATTTACATAAGTGCATCCCTACATTACATACACAAACCAGCACAACAACAAAAAAAAAAAAAAGATAAAACACATTAATGTCCTTCTTAGAATTTTAACAAGACCAAGGCTTTCTGCACATCTACTGTCAGACAGAGAAATCTGGACCAGAAATCAACAATCATCCCGCTTTATTTTAAGGGAAACTAATATAAAATAAACCAGAGGAAATAGAAAGAACCATTGTTTAGCTGTTTTTGTTCTACTTCATGTAAAATGAATATAACACTCTGCAGACTTTAGGGCCCTGAGTGCTACATAATCCCACATATTGGCTTGCTGAACCTGAGCCACAGCTGTTCTGATAACAGACCCTTTGAAACTGCTACAACTTTGAATAAAAGCAATGTTTGCAGTAATGATGTTACATGGATGGTAGATTAATCATTGCTACACATATTTCTCAAGGTCTTTCTGTGTTGCTGTTAGATGAGTGTTTAGTACTCTGAACACCTGAAACTTCACTCCTTCGCACATTTTCAGAATGGTCAAATGAAATGAGGGAATCCCATCACCTATTAGAAAGGGCAGGACTTTACATGCCTTAAACATGGTAATATTTATTATCAAATCCTGTGAGAAAAGCTGGATCCAAGTCCCTTGTTCCATCATTACATGAAGAAGAAAAGCTCTACAAGCCAAGACTGTAACTGACAAAACAGAATAGGGTTCACAAAATACAATTAATTAATTGGATATGATCATAAGCTATTAAAAATGAGACATTTCTGAGTACACATAAATCCAGCTGTATGACTTTTATAAGAAATTTAGGCATCCTGAAAGAGAAAATTCAGGTAAAATAAAAATAAGTACTCTTTTAATCCAAATCACATTCTTTTAATAAAAAAAAAAAAAAGAAAAATATTACAGCTCAATTATGTGCAGCTTGAGATCAATTTTATTTATACTACAAATGAAATTTTTCCATTGCTCTACTTAGTGATCTCAGTATGAATTTTATAGTGTAGTACCAAATCATTCCATCTTTCAATGACATCCATAGGTCTAACCTAACACTATTTTCACAAAAGAAAGGAAAGTCATGGTGCCTGACTCTTTCTTAAATTAGTGAAACATGTTTGCTCAGTTCCTGGCTGGGGACTGGCTGCATTTTTATGTGAGAAGGTGACAAAGCAGTTGGATTTTCCCTGCACCTCTGGAATGGCCGGGCTTAAAGAGCACAGCAATGCTGCCACACTAATTTCCCTCTGCATCATTCCTAAAGTAGGTAATTGTCCCTTCTTCAGTGTTCAGGCTACAATTTCTGCAGAGAACTTTTCAGAGCAACCTTGAAGTTCAAATAAACTCACTGAAACTGGGAGGCTCAGCCAGAGACAAACAAAATTCCACCTACTTTGTGTCAAGTGCTTCCTATTGTTTAATTCTAGGCCTTCAAAGGCACCAAGCCAATGAAACATTAACACTAGACACACCATGTCTTTGATTTAGTCCATCTGAACAACCCTCAAAATATCTGCTATGATTTATTCATATTTTGTAGCTTATTAGTTAATTTCTGTCCCTTGAGCAAGCATTTAGAAATACAATAAAAATAAGAACAGTATTAGTGGTTTCTGTTTGTTATAGAATTGCCAAGGCAAAACTATCCTGGACTGAAATAATTAATTCATATTCCTGTTGATGCATCACATACAGTGATCAAATTCTAAGTTATGAGGAAAATTTTATTCTTATTTAAATCAAAGCTGCAGGGTTGTATCCAGTAGCAGTAGACACTAAACAAGACATTGCTGAAACTGCCTGGTTAAGTCAAGATTTTTATTATGCGACAGTATTGACTGAAGAAAACAGCAAACCAACTCTGGTGTAAATCAATGAGCTTTTGCTAGGCTTTCACAAAATAAAAGACCTGCTGGATTCAAAAGTAAAATAATCAATTTTCTTCTGCTGAACAGGTTGAACATTGCAAGGAACAACTCCACATCCATCCACAGCAATAATAATTTAAAGATACTGAAAAAGAGCCAGGTTTTATTATCAGACCTGAAATATTTAGGTTTTGAAAACATAAACACTGATGAGATGCAAAAAAATGTGAGGTCCTGATAAATTATCTACCTCAGCACCAGACAAAGCTATTCTGGAAGAAAATTTCAACAGGAAAATCACTCTGTGAAGAGCCCATAAGAGTAAGCAGAAGTAAATGGTTGAGATTATACATGTAGTACTTTTGATCTTTTGTGGATTTTTGATGGGCAAATATGTTTTGTTTATAAAAAGGGAAAATAAGCAACTGGGGAAAATAAAGTACTGATAGATACTGGAGGAAACAGTGATTCTGACCACATAATGAAGACACATGGCCTTTTTACCATTTGATTGAGATGACTAAATAAAGTTAAACCTTTTACTAAAATTTATAACAAATTTCCTTCTCTCTCTCTCTGTCATGATTAATTTGTTATAAAAATTTCATCTACACAAGTGTAATTTTAAAGACTTACTTTCTCTTAAAGTTTGGTTTGGGGATTACGGAGAACACACTTTCTTTCAATTATACGAACAGTTGTAATCTTCAAGAACTCTTTGCAGCACAATAGTGGTAGGGCTCTCAGGAATACCAGCTACAGATAATTTTATTTTCTGTTGTTAAAACATCTGGAATTATACCTGTGGTCCTGGCAGAGGACTACATATGTGGTGTCAAGGAAATTTAAGGATTCATGGATCCAGAAATGAGCTGGATAAACTTATGAGAAAGATGATTGACCAAATTAATACCAAAAAAAAAAAAAAAAAAAATCACAACTAGTTTTTACTAGGTATTACCTTCAGACACTCCTAAAATGAGGTTTATTTCAGTTAAATGAGGCTTAGCAAGGCTGTAAAATGCATTTTACCCTATCAAAACTAACCAGAACCTCTTCCCTTGACAAATAGCTTCTGAAAGGCACCAAACCTCACACAATTACAGGCTAAAAAAGCCACTAAAAATAGACTCTGTACCACACACAAGCAACATAACAGCTTGATTTCATCATAACACTTAAATGCAATATTTTCCTGCACAGTATTATATTAATATGATAAAGTGCAGCCAGCCAAAAAATAACTGAAGAGCTGCAAAGTGATTTCAGAAATTGAAAAGCAATTTCAAATGTTTGGTAAGCATTAACTTGCTCACTGCACCCTATCAAAACCAGCTGCTAGACCATAATTCTAACCTTTTCCCTTTCAAAAATGTAGGGCCTTAAAATACTCTATATTAATGACAAATGAATATGGTAATTGAAAGAGTAAATATAATTTTAAAAGAAAGCTCCCCCCATCAGAATCTTCCTCCTTTTACACTGGCCTTTTTTACTAAAGGAATAATATGAAAAAGTGTTCCTACGTCAGATACTTATCTGTGCTGGCAACCAATGGATTTAATGAAATTTTAAAGCATTCCTCTGCACCGTGTGGTCAGTGATCTTACTGAACATTCACTTGATACAGCTCTGGCTGATGGACGCAGGGATGCTAAGAGATATAGGCGTGTTCAGAAAATACAATGCCTGAAATGGGTTTTACAACTGAACAGCAAGTTAAAAGATCCCATGTCTCACCTACGTTAAGATGCCTCGCTATAGTCCTGCATTAGTCCTTAATGTGAAAATGGGATTCATTTTCAGAAACTCTCCTGCATCTCAAGTAGCTCCCTTGGGTTCAGACAAGGGGGGCAGAGCAGCAAGGAGCCGCTGCCACTCCCCATTTACACACAGCCTCCAGCACCCAGAGTGGCAGAGTGCAGCGTGGGCTCCATGTACCCCCAGCCCGAGGCATTCTAAGAGCGTGCCTTTTACCTCTCTAGCAAGTACTTCTACAGCCAGCTGCAGTGCTGGAGCAGAACAGGATACTGTTGCAGGTACAACCCTACAAAGAAAAGATTCCATATATTTACTTGGAATAGACTTCAGCATCTGTTTCACAAGCAGAGTTCCTGATGAAGAGTTCCTCTCCAGCTTCTCTGTACCCCCCTTCAGATACTGTGCCAGTGACCATGCTCTGGAACAGGTTTTCCAGAGAGGGTGTGGAGTGTGCCTCCCTGGAGAGATTCCAGAACTCTGGAACTCCATCCTGTGCCATGTGCTCTGGGATGACCCTGGTTGAGTAAGCAGGTGAAATGACCCACATGACCTACTGTGGTCCTTTCCAGCCTGACCCATCCTGTGACTCTGTGATTTCTCTCTTTTATCTTTCAGATCTCTAACTAGCATTCCTTTCAGTAGTGGGACAGAGTGGGAAGCAGAGGTAGCCACTTAGCCTGTACAAACTCACTGCAGCACTAGCACATAATTATAGGCTCTCTAAAGCACTTCAACATGTCTGTCTATTAGAAATGCACTGTAAGAAAATGAAGCAGACGTTGCCTGTAAATTTGCAAACTTCACTACCAAAGATCTCAGCAGTTAACAGCTTCATGCACTGCAATCTTAAAGAATAATTAATTCTATAGATAAATAGACAAGAAAATTTTAAAATTATGAAGGTTGGAAGTAAAAAAATGAGAAATTTTGTATTAAGCAAAGTTAGCATTGTGTTAAAGAACAACTACTCTTATACTATTCTAGGTGGGACTTACCCCACTGTCATGATAAGAAAACAGAAAACTTTCTATGTAACAGTCATAAAAACTAAATAAAATTCAAGTAATAAAGATCAAGAGGATCATATTAATCACCTTGTATAACCTCCTACATAAGAAGCCTTAACTTGGCTCAAGAGTGTGAATCACCCCCATTTACCACTTTTGAAGCAATCACAGGACAGGCTTAGAAATGAAAAATGGGATAAAACACAGACATGCTCCAGGAATGCACCCAACAGGCTCCAGCCACTACTGGGTATTCATTCCAAGCAATCAAGGAGACACAGGATGAAATAATCCCAAGTTACAAGGATAACATCAGTGCCAACCGTTTGGTTTTGTCCCACAGATCCATTTCTCTCAGGTCACATCCTTTATGCATACAGACAAAGCATGGCAACAGCACACAATAATTCTTTTTCCAAATACCTTTGTCAAGATATCTGCCACCGTAAGATTTTTTTTGAAGTTGTTCCAAGCATGGGCAAAGAAGGGCATAAAGTACTGATATTTAATTTCATCAAGGTAATATTTTAATTGTTGAAAATTTTTGCTTAAAATTATTAAGGTGTATAAATCTATATGACAAGTTAATACCTTACAATTGTGTCCCATAGGTGAGAACAAAAGAAAATTTGTTATTGCATTTAATTTATCAAAAGTTTAATAAGAATGTCATTACTTAATCCTCCCTGCCTTGTAACTATAAACAATACCCAACTTCCTTGAACTTCATTCATGTTGTAATAAGACCAAAACCAAAGGCATAACTTCAAGAAAAAAATCTAATTCTTTTCCAGAATTGCCTAATGGAGTGTGAAAAACCTCTTGAAAGCCTACAAAGGCTGGAAACATGAGTAATAGCTACATGGACAAGTTTTGAGCAAGAATGCATGGGATGCTTCATGTTTTCTTGGGACATATTCACATCTCTACTTTAAGTCACACAATTACCCAAAAGCAGTATCTCCAAGCAGGGTACCCTCAGAATTCAGAAACACAAAACAAAACAGCTTCTTGGATGTGTAGCTGCTTCAAAAGTGATAATACAAGCATTTGGAATGGAGAAAAGGAAGAAAACAACTTCAACTGCGGTGCCTTGTTATCCAAAAACTTTTACAAAAAAGCGGGGAGGGGAATGTTGCTAGGCATAATCTATCACTACTACTGAGACAAAGAATAATAAAACCTGAATCATTTTCTCCAAGAAAACATGAAAAACTTACTATCTTAAATTAACAGTATACCACACCTGCTTTACAGCTTTCACATGACTGTAGCTTAAATGTATTTCACACTTACTGGTCTATTTTTGCAAACATATTGCAACCTCACTTTTGAAACACCTCAGTTTTACTTTAGAAACACACACACATGGCAGTCAGACTAGCACAGGTGAGGCAGCATAAAAGCAAAACAGAGACTCTGTGTCTGTGTGCATGTATGTATTTTTATATATACATGTGTGTGTATATATATATAGATATAAACACTACGGTGGTACAAAAGCTTTGGACTCCAGTTTTGTGATTTGATTCCCCACCAAATCAGTCAAAGAATTAAGATGAGTTCTACTCTTGATGATTGCATGCAAATCTCTGAAATATTCAGATGTTAAACATGCATGGAAATATGTAGCACGGCTTTACTATTATAATAAAGAGCAGAGATAGATAAGACTGTTTTTCAAGGGCAAGTTATAAAAACTAAACACATTTTTGTTCCAGTTCATAGCTCTGTTTTCAGATATCCCAGCACAGTGCTTGTTGTGGAACTTGGGGAAAACTGTTCCCTGTGTCTAAACCAACTTCTCCAGCTCTTCTCACAGGGCTTCCCAGTCAAAAAACCAGATCTGGGGCCAATTTACATGTATGGGTTTTTTGAGTATAACTGCTGTTATCTGGAGCTATCAGTCTAACAGAAATAATTTATAAAGTTTTCTAACTTGGGAAACAAAGATCTCATAACATCCTCTAACAGCCACAAAAGAACTGAAGCAAAACAACGGTAGGGATTTGTGCTGTTTAACAACAGTAAGTCTAGCAATTGCTGAACTCTCCTCATTTATTTTAAACTCAGTGAGTATTAATCAGTATCTTGGAGCATTAATCAGTATTAATTAAAACAGACTTCACCTTTAAATTTGTAAAAATCAACACGCAATTGATCCAAAATAATTTTTTAACACAGTACCTCCTGTGACATTCTCACTGTCTTCTAGAAGACAAAGGAAACCAAAGTGAAAGCTTTCTAAATTCTTATATTTTACAGAGCCACATTTAAGAAAAGCCTACAAACAGGAAACATGTCCATGGCAGCAAATACCCAAAATTTGCATTAAGTGAACTAAGAGATGAAAGAATTCACTTTTATCCCTCAGATAACAGAGTTAGCACTGGTAAAAACAGAGTAAATTCCAAGAACTCCCTGTTACTCTCACTGAAACAAAGCTTTCATTTCCCTTTTATTTCCATGTTGGTGGTTAAATAATTCTGAGTTTTCTCAGCTCATGTCCCAAACCTTTTCCCTAGTTAAGTACAGACCAAATAGCATCTTGCAAATACTTTCTTTTGTGGCAAGGCCTAAACCACACCCTCTTGTACACTAGGCTGCTCTTGGTGAAAATGCCAGGAATGCAGAGTTTCTTACATATGGATTCCTGTCCTCAGCTCAGCCCAGCTCAAGGTATTGTCAAAAAGGTAATGAGAAAGGAACACTCACTAAAACCTCAAAATTGGAAATTATAATATATGCCATGGCAGGTCATTTCTTTGTCTAAGAAGTAAAGAATCTTATATTTTTCAGATTTTAGTGAAAGAAAAAAAAAATTTAATAGAGATTAGGATAAAGAACATAGTGCTAAAAATGTCCTATATGAAGAAGTTAGTTTACACAAGACCTTTCTTGTTAGAAACTAAAGCCTGTGATATACAACAGCCAATTGTTTTAAAAACCCTTCTCATCAATTCTGTTTCCTAAATTATTATCCATTAAATTTAGTCCCTGAGTAACAAATGTTTTGAACCTTGAAGCGCTCCTTGGCCCAAGAAATTTAAATAAGAGTGGGTGGCAAATATCCATACTGCCAGAGGCAGCAGGAGGAAGCCATTACTGTTACTTACACAATCTATTCTCACTGAGAATGTTGCCCAATATAATTTACAAAATTTCTGTTGGAAATGCATTAACAGCTGAAAAGCAAGCAGCTTCTAAGGGATAAATAGAAAAAAAAAAAATTAAAAAGCTTGTTTCCAAGCTTCAAATGTTATTGAATGTCAGCTGCAATCCCTGCAGTCAGCAGTCTATAACCTTGTAAGGTCCAAAGAACACTTTAATTTTAATGTGCAGATTTCATCTGATTTTGGTTTAGGAAACTTTTTATGGATTCCGTTCAAATAAAGCGACAACTGATTCAAATGTAAAATTATCTTTCTCCATGAATTAAGAACACAAAGTGCATGAACTTTTCACACAAATGTCTGATAAGTTCATGCACACATCTATGTACACACCAGCATAAAGTGGCATTTCCAGACTGCACTTTATTTGGTAGTGAAACAGTTTCGCTGCTCGTCACACAGTGCTCTCAAATGCTTAGTTAAACTTTTTCATTGTTTCAAAATCTTTAATAGCCATTTGTGTTCTTTACATTTCAAAACAATGAAAAGGATAGAATGCATTTTCTCAGTATAAACATGATGTGTCCCCAACTCTTTTGTAAGTGGATCTCTCTTCTCTTTCAATTCCTATTTTAATTTTTATTGAAAATTCTTTTGGCACAAAAGGTCTGTACTCTGAGAGAATAAATGCCTCAGTCTGCCTTCTCACAAAAAACCTTCAAAAGGGCACTAGAATCAAGAAACACTTCAAGGTGGATCTCATGAGGTTTTCTACTGATCTCACCCTTTCTCAGCCCTAACCTCACCCTACAAAAAGCAGTTAGTGGCTGCTGCTTGCCAACTCACCTTTGTCGGAAAGCCAAGAGGCTGGATATCTTCTCAGCCCAAACAAGCTCATCAGTCCTTTTCTTCATCCAGAAGGATTCTAGCACACAGCAACCTGTTCTAACATGAGAATATGCCCTGTGTCATGCAAGGTAAGTGTCCTTGTTATGTGTTATCCTTACAGTCTCTGTGCCATTGGATCCCCTTGGTGTAACCTCAGGAAAGAAAGGGAATGCACTGTTTTATAAATCTGCAGAATATGTAAACCAATGGGCACCCCTGGTCTGCCAGGCCAGCATCCTGCCAGCTGATGATATTGTATTTCACTGCATGGTACCTACGATTCTGTATATAACAGCAGAATGAGACACTCATTACTGACACCAGACTAACATCATGAGAGATGTATGGAGCATATAGGTCATGGTAAAGAGTCCACCCAGCTATCACAGATAGCAGAACAAATTTCCCCACGTCAGCCTGGCTGTTTGCTGCTGTCTTTTCTACTTGCCATACCTGCTCAGTTCTGTGCCAGCTGATGAGCATCCCACTAGCTCTGGCTCACACAAAGAATCTGTTTTCACATTCTAGGAAAGAGAAGAGCAACTCCCTTAATATGGAACAGCTACTACTCTTAAATGTGCCTGTCTGTCATCTGAGTCAGAAATTCGGAGGCTACAGAGGACGTAAAGATTCTGCATTTTATCTCTAGATTGAGTTTGTTGCACCAGCACTACACTTTGTGCATTACATAACCAAAATCACAGCATCACCTACAGTGTACACATGAAATACAAGACCTTTAATGAGGACCTGCTATTATACTAGAGCAGTCTATGCTTTATTGGAGATAATGTTATTTTGTTCTTTCAGCTGTTTTCATTTATGTTGCTCCTTCTTTTGCATGTTCTGACTCTCCTGTGTGAAAAGAGCTCCTTCCTTATGTCACACCTATTTGTTTGATGTAGGGCTGGTGATCTTCACAATACTGTAATTACCTCCTCTTGGTGATACACACAACAATCCATTATTTTCCTGACAGGTTAAAGCAATCATACACAGGGATGCAACAAATAAACTGATCTGATGATGGAGATGAGAGAAATTGTACTGTAACCTGGTCAAAGCGACTTTACCTACATCAGCTGGGAAGAGCCTTTGGGTTTGCAGGACAGAATCTTCATGCTGACTGTACCCATTAAATGTCCTTCTGGGTTGTTGTTTTGTTTTTTAAAACCTTTTAGACATTTACTTGGAATTCTGCTTGGAGAAATTCTAATAGGTTAACAGCACACACTTCTGATTTTTTTCCCTTTTCAACTTAGTTATGTCTCTTGGTAACTTTTTACCCTATTTAGGGCACAATACTGTCAATGATGGCAGTACAAACAGCACGTGTGGGTTCAAATTCACCTTGTGTGCTGAAAGCCTGACAGCTGACAATTATGGGCTAAAAGAGAGGCAAAGCCAGCATTCCCACAGTAACACAGTAGCATCTAACAGCATTTCCCAGGTACTTTCCAATCCCCTCTGTTCTATTCCATAACAACATGCATTCCTCTGTGTTAGTTGTACTTTCTTCACAGGGGAAGATGTAGGATTGTCCACAACTCCAGGGATTCTAGTTGACCTTCAGGCAACACAAAAGAAGGATCAAAATAAGGCATCTTTTGAATTTTCAGGAGTACGCACTACTTGGATTGCCCCATCCCCCATGCAGCTTAAGTCCTGTGCAGTCTTCAATGATCACTGTGAATTTTTATAAAATAGCATCTATTTTTAGAGTAGGATTCCCTAGTACCAGATTTGTACATGAAAAGATGCACAGATTATCTGTACGCACATATTCTGCCAGATATTGTTTAGACACCATTTGGAATAAATTATTTAGGTAGAGAATACACAAAACATGATAAGATAGATCATAGTACAACAGCAGGCAGAAAACAAGATAGGGCATAGAAAATGGGAATTTTTTACCAGAAACAAGTGAAAAATTCTGCAGGAGTAAAGCTGGCTAGCTCAACGGTGGTGAGGAGAAAGAAATCCTGTCTCCTTCCACAACTGCAACAGAACACAGCTTTGCTGCACACTCCCCTGGGAACCCCCTTCTTGTAAAAGCTTCCAACTGCTTTGAAAACCAGTCCTTTGGCCCCTACCAGCCATCACTGTGAGTCTGCATTGCTCACAAGAGTCTGGCTTAAGCAGTCCTGTAGAAACAGGAACCCAATTCAGTGAGGGAAAACCCCTCAACTCTCATTGATTCAAGGAGAGGTGAGGGAATGATTACTGTGAAAGAGGCAGCATTTAGAGTGCCTGAACCTCACGTGCTGACTGCACCCAGAACTGCAGCTCTGGTTTCAACAGGTAATAATTAACCAGTGTTGCTGATCTCATTTGTATGAACCAAGGTCTCATAATCTAGCCTTACACCTGGTAGAAATCATCTACCAGGTATTTCATGTGTGACAGATAATCAGAAGGCCTGACTTACAGCACTCTACCGAGTTACTCCTGTAAACAGCATAAGCACGTGCAGATTCTACAGCTGAAGTGTTTAAGGTGAACTCTTGGTAAACCTGGGAGAACATCAAGAATATGGGCTATTCAGACAATGTTTTTAGGAGTCATTGGCAAGGACTGGATTTGCTTGTGTAGCCTTGCACTTTTAACAAGAGCAGAAGCCAACATCAGTAGAAAAGGTGTTGCTAGGAAGTCTTATAACTAAACCTTTCTAAAGATCTTGAGCTGTCAACAGTAAAATACAATCAAGAGTGCAGAAAAAACAAGAACTTAGCATTAATTGATATGCTCACATCAAATCCTTTAAGTTGTTCCCAGTATTTCAGTCAATTTATTAGGACCATAACCATTTTGTGAATCCTTGTTTCACAGCCTAAGGATCAAAACCAACCATTTACCTCTTTTGAACAAATGACTTACCAGCTGTACAACTAAATGCACACATAAATAAAGCAAAGAATTTATGCAGTAAGGTGTGGCAGACCCTATACATAGATTATTCATTTAATGGATTGGAAAACAGAGCAGAAAATAGGCTACTCTACATTAACAGTCAGAACAAACGTGGAACCGTATGCAATAAATACATTGTTTGTTTACCTAAATGACTGTAGCTAACTGGAGTGTAAAGACCAGAAGACACTCAGTTCTCAACTCAGTGATCTCACTGCCAAAATACAAGCTTTTGATTACTATATTCACCATTTTATACCTCCTAGATTTGTTTTCTGCAAAATAAATCCTAGCCAACTTCACTGACCCAAATCCCATTTGCAACTAACCATCTTTAGTAACACTGTGGTATGTTCACATTTTACTGCAGTAAAAAACAAACAAACAAACAAACAAACAACCCCCCATATGAATCCTTTAGGGTACTGCTCACCAATTTAAAAGTAGCATATTAAACTTCTTAAAACCTTTACAATCTGCAGTATAAAAGCACATTTTATGTTAGTAGATAATTTAGCATCCATAATCTAATTAAATGAAGTGAGTGACAACTGTATGCTCTACATAAATGATATACCAGTAACAGATAATGTACGTGCTTAAGAGACTGGAACTCCATCAAAAAAGTTGTTACAAACAGTTGCCCTTACCATAAATCCAACTAACGTTATGGGCTAAATTCTGCTTTCCTACTGACATCACACCAACAGGGAACTATGCTGCAGGGGAAGAATTACTCGTAAGAGTGAAGTTTTGTGAGACTAAACTGCTGGATTATGTTTGCTTAGGTGACAAACGAGCAAATATATTTTTGGTGTTACACAGAGAACTATGCCTTCACAAAAAACTTCGATTAATCTTCAACTATACGGTGGAAGTAATTTCTGAAATACAGAGCAGTTACAGAAGTACTTCATGCTGGTTGCAGATACCCTCAGAGAAAAAAGATCAGTGGACTGTAAAAAAATTCAAAAAACTGTCTCCATCACTTAGAATCAATTCAAACATCATATGTTAAAGACTTATCTAGGACTTATCACAATGGGAAAAAAGGAAAAAGCTAAGTAAAAAGATCACCTTTTCTGTATTTAATATCACAGTCACTTTATTACAAGTACAACCAGTTTTGGAAAATGGAAAAATGAAAAAAAATAATAAGAAGGAAAATATTGCATGTTAATTTTGGATGTTTCTGTAACACATGGGAATGCAACAGGTGAGACATTAACACAGCACTCTGCCCTCAAAGGACACTCTGCAGGTTTGCACTCAGAGCAAGTGCTCTTCTGGTCCTTGGGGGTGCTTTCCCTCTTTTAAAGTGTTCCTTGGAAAGCACTCTCCTGTCCACCCTCTTTCAGCACTGCAAGAGCAGAGGGAGAGGCAGTTGTGCTGACAGCATTATTGGCACCATGTCTACAGCCACAGCTTGTGATTGTGGCACCTTGCTGAAGTGTGGAACACCTGTGTACACTGAACTTTTCTGGTGCCCCACTGCTGCTTCTTTTCAGTCATATCACTGATGAGAAAACAGCTTAGAAAAATCAATGCCTTTAAATTATAACTTTATGTACTGCATATACAAAATCACTGCCAACTCAGGAATACTTCTTCATTGACTAAAAATCAGTCTTTCTGATTCTTCTACTCCTTTAGTATTTGAAAAAAAAAAAAAAAAGGAAAAAAATTAAATCTTTTCCCCAGCCCCCAGCTGTATCTGGTTGCTTTGTTCAGGCTTTCTTCAGGTTTCCTTCTCAGGAGACTAGTTTTATCTAAAAGATCAATTCATTCAGCAGGGCACCAAGCAGAATTGAATATAATTATCCCAATCTTTACTGTGTAGAATTCATGCTTGAATTCATTCAAAAAATAGCAAGCAGTATAATTAACTCAGAGCCCAACCAAATCTATTGAGAATGCCTCAGGTATCATACAGTCCCACTTACAATAGAACATTTTCATTTAAGGACATTGTACATATTAACCCTAGTCAGCATCCAATTACTCGGAATAAGTGAATTCTCTGTTTCAGGAATGTAATTTGAAAATGTTGTCATGCAATCTGAGGTAAAAGGTCTTTTTTTCATTAATCTAGCTCTCATTAAACTGGAAGCCTGTAGGTTATTTCAAATCCATTAGATTTAAATACAGGTGATTACAATTCTATTGCACATAAAACAACAGAAAAGTGTTTTAGGAAATACTGTATAGTTGAGGAGTTTGTGAATTGCCTCATAGTTTAAAAAAAAAAAAAAATTATCTGACCAGAAAATCCATGGCCACTGTAAATCTGACAGTTACATCTATGGCAAAATTAAATTAATTTTTATAAGCAGATGACTTCAAGATAGCAGGAACACTTCAGATAGTTTGGGGCTCAAGATAAGCATTCCAATATTTTCATGCAAACTCTTCACCGCCTTTAAATATACAAAGTTGTGATTAGGATTTTGTACATGATCACAACCAGAAACACGATCATAATTTTTTATGTAGTGGTCTAGCAAATCAAGCTCTTGGTTTAGTTTAACATGAGCAATCTGACCTCTGAAGGATCTCAAATTTGCATGAGAGGCCCCAAGATTCATAAGAGATGATCTTTTCAGCTCAAAACACACCATACTGTATCACCTTAGAGAGCAAGCTGCATAATTTCCTCTAAGTTCCAGTCACTCAGTTCTTGGTATACTTTGTTGTATTCTTTTCTGCCTCTGTTTGTATCCTATTAATATGAAAAGGTTTTAAAAGAATATTTAGGAAATTCCCTTTCTCTAGAAAGGCCCAGAGCTGTGTATGTCTCCCCTTGTGCATTTGCATGTGCAGCCTCCTACAGGTGTGGAGTCACAGCTCTCCCAGCAGCTCTGGCTCAGAACCAGAAACATTTCTCTGAATTCTCCCAACAGTTTTCAGCTTGTACCACTATTCCAGATTTCCAATACAAAAAGAATCCACTCCCTAGAGTATTCTCCTCCTTGGATTCACTTCTCCTCTGCGTGTTTGGTTTGTAGACCTACAGTCTACCTTGCATAAAACAGTGACATAACCCTTCTCTCCTGTGCACCCACAACCATCCTTACAGTGTCTGTTCTCACAGTCTATCGCTTAGGAACCAGTTGTGTTATAAATCACAATGGCTGTCACCTTCTGGTGTGGCACTACCACTCTTTTGTCATGTGGACCATCAGAAATAAGTCTGAAACGTGGAGCCAGACTAAATTACACAGACAGTGAGGGAGCAGTACTTCAGAGAAGCATTTATTATATTTTTTAAAAGTAAGAAGACAGATGTGTCCCCACTGTGATCCACGCAGGCCCTGTAAAGGCCTCAGCTATGTTTTGTTTTGCATGAGCCTGCTCCTGAGGGGTATTAATGGGTGCTGGAGAGCCCTCTTACTGCGTGTGACCATCAATCAGATGTGCACACACGCACAAACACATGTGCACACAGATACTGCATGTGCATACAACTGACTCGAGCTACCAATTCCAATGGCTTTCAACACTGAATCTGTGTTATCCCACTGTCTGCCCAACATGCATAAGCAATTATACATTGACATATTCAGAGTAGATCTTTCTTCCTAATTCTTACAAAAGGTGAAAGAAAAAATTTGCTATATTTCAAAAGATGCTCAGGAAACTTGCAAAGTAATGTATGAGATGTTTGTTTTTTATAGACATTTTAAATCACAAATTGAAAAGTACCTAAAAGAAAATAAATGCAGTGAATCAGAAGTATGATTCAGCAACAGGAACTTAGAAAAACAGAAGATGAAAAGTAAGTCTGGTGTAACTAAAAAAAAAAAAAAGAGAGAGAGAGGGACAAAAAGGATGTCAATGGATGCAGACAAATAAATCAAGTGAAGTCTTGGCCTAAATAAAACCAAGATTTTACCCAGAGCTGTGCTAAAGATGGAAAGAAATTAAGACTACAGCCAGCTGGCTGTTTCAGACAAGATGGTGTTGCAGAAGTTCCAGCAGAACCAGGGACAGAGGGAGACAAAAACCTACCAGCTGCTCTCTGGTCATCCCATGTTTGAGCCTCTCTCAAGAACCTGTGCTGCTTCTTTAAGAGTTGTGTTGACCGTGATACTTTCAAACATCAGTATCACCATGTATTTCCACACTGCAACAAACTGTCCAAGGAACAGAATCTATAATCAAGTCACAGAGGGCTGCCCCAGAGTTTTCCGTAAGTGAGAGTAGTGGGACAGAGAGATGGACAGAATTGTGTGCATTGTCGTTCTTCTGCAACAGAAAAGCCCTACAGAGTAGAAGCTTGGAAAATATATAGTAAGGGACAAGAAAGAGTAGGAACAAAGCAAGGTTGCAAGAGAACTCTACCCCAAACTTTCTCTAGGACTGCACCTGAACTAAATATATCATTGGTGCTCAAATTCATTCACTACTTCAGATAGATTTTCTTAATTACTTTTTTTTGTATTTTGACATTTTTGTTGCTTGGGTTTTTTTCCTGATCTAATGGTTCAGATGTGCACTTAAAACTGAAATACCTTTTCTATGCAAAGACAAATACAGATTTTTTTTATCACAGAATGGTGGGGGTTGGAAGGCACCATTTATTTCAACCCTCCAGATGTTTAGACTCTTTTTTAGGTCTACCCATCACAGGACATAGAAAACGTTCCAGCACTGACTGTGCTTTCTGTGTTGCATGTAAGCATGTGTTAAAAAGACTTTGTCCCTGACTGCCAGGAGAAAGAGCTGATTTTATTCTTTAAATCAGAGGAAGCATGAAATACTTTTTGAGCTACTCCTTGCAAGATACCGACTGGAGGAATTCCCTGTGTTCTCTTGCTCAAAAGTACTGAACTCTGTAAGACAACATTATAATGAACACTGAGTTTTAGTAAGTTAAGACTAGGTAATAAACATGATTTAGCATTATTTATTATGCTGATCAGTAAACATTAAAATTAAAATTCTCTAACTCCCTGTTACCTCAAAGTCTGGCTGATTTAATCTAATAAGGACAGATACCAGCTGATATTGTGTCTGTTTCAGAAAGCACTCACACAGCAGGCTCTACCAACTTTCTACTTTTTCAAGTAACTTATCTCTGAGATACAGATTTACAAATAATCCTCATTACATAGCAAAAAAACTTAAAAATCAGAATTCATGTATTTTTAAATATCTCATACATCTACAAAAAGATCACTATATTTTGATCACTACGTTGATAATGCAAAAAATATGAAGCATATTACCCATGTGACTCTCAGTAGATCAAACATTTACACTTCATGTATATTTCTTTGCTTACAAATGCAAGCATTTTGTTGTTTCTTGACAAATGTGTAACTACCTTTGCATTAAAAGTTGTTCCTCAGCTGAAATCACAACCTTTCTCTCCAAAGTACCACAGGCTTAGCAGCTTTTCCTGGCTTGAAGGAGCATATCAGTCAGCCAGAAGCAAATGGGCAAAACCAGATCCTGGCACGTTAGTCAAACATGCTGCCCCACCAAGACCTTGTTCCTATCGCTGGCAATGCAACAGAACCATTTGTGTCTCACCTAAAGGTAGGCAAGATGTGAGAATAAGACTGTCCAGAATTTGGTATCTCCTTGGAATCACTGGATCTGCAGGTGACACACAGGTGTGTGCAGTGAGTTCCACAGTGAACATCCACAGGAAGAGTTAAATGTACAGAAGGAGGACAGGAAAACCTGCTTTAATTGCATCAGGCACTATTCAGAGATCATTTAGCATTCTGTGTGCACATAGCCTCCATTCTGCCTCCCTCTCACAAGCGCTAATGAGAAAACATCGGGCAATCCGCACAGGACCTCACCTGCTCCCCTACCACTTTGTGTGCCGACTCCAGCTACTTTTTTTGTTAAATTGTTGCTTTTTACAACTGCTCACCTATGTGAACTAACAGCTCAGTATTCCAGGCAGATATTCCAAGCAGTGTTCCTCCACTGAGCTCAAGGATTTTCTCTCAGGTGTGCATTTCCCCCTGGAACATTCATTCACTTTAACAGATCCTCGTGATAGGTTTCATAATGTCCATAAGTTTCAGATGCTAGGAGTTCAAAGACTGAGGATAATCAAAGTGAAGGTCTTCAAGGGGGACAAAAGACATTCAGAGAAATGTGCATTCAGGTTTTACACCTACTGCAAGGCAGTTCCTGCAGGAAGAGAGAAGCATGTAACAATAAACTGTTTAAAAGAGTTTTGCAAAGAGAGAGCTGCTTTCTAGTTTTGGAAAGATGTGTACATCATAACTCTTCACACAAAGAGGATTCAGAGAACCTACTAAAAATTTTTAAAAGGAAGGAAGATTATAAATTGACCTCGAGGAGTCGTGGAACAGTGATGAGACATGAATTTAGAAGACTAGAGGTTGGGTAGTAGAATGCCTCACATCAAAGCTGTGTATATTTTTATCACTTTATGCATGCTCATACTTGCAAAATTTTGGACAACACCAATAAGGAAAGGACAAAATACACTGTAGGCAAAAACAGCAGCAATGGAGGGATTCATATTAGAGAGAACAGAAAGCATGCCCAAAAAATGCCAAGAATAATCAAAGAGAGATAGTCAAGGATGCATTATTTTTTGATCTTGCACTTAGCAAGTATCTTAAGAGTATTCAAAATGCACATCCCACAAATGTTTCATTTTATTTGCATCAAAAACCATATGATTCAACAACAATCCAAATTTCTTCAGTAAAACAAGAAGATCATAAGTCAAGACTAAAACCACTGGAAGCAGGGTACCACAGAAGTGGATCAAAGGTGTCTTGTAAGTGAGGCTGACACCATGGATGAGCTCACCATTATGTCATCCCAAAAAGAAGCACTCCTGGTTAGTGATGACTTTCAGACAGAGCAATGACATCCAGTCAAGAAGATCTTGAAGCAACAGAGACTCAGCTTACCAGCTGATTGCCACCAAAGCTGTGCAAAGGAGTGTTAACATGTGGAAGACACACATGCTGTGAAGCTCTTCTTCTTCTACGGAATATTACTTAGGTGTAGGAAAAAAGGAACTGTTTTCCAAAGAGGTACTAACTTCCAAATGAGTTCCAAAAGTTTTCCATAATGTTGATTTTATTTTGCATGGGGGAAGGCGGGGGAGGAAGTGGAAATCAGGTGTACAGCTTGAGATTTTTCAGGCTGAGACAAGTTTCAGAGGTCAGATGATTAATGCCTATTTTGTTTGCTCAAGGTGAGGCCACAAAATTACTCAGCATTCCTTAAAGTGGTGAAAACAGACTATTTTGGTTTAGTTCTTAGGTGCCTACCCGAAGTCTCCAGAACAGTTTTTACGCATGCACACACACAATTCCAATGGAATCTCTTTTGTTCAGAAAGAAAGCATTGATTGCAATTCACCACAATTCTCATAGACAACAGGCAACTTAACAAAATTACATTTCTATAAATTAATCTTCAGTCTCACAGACTCCCCACAGTGGTGGATAGCTACTATTTGAATGCCTATACTCAGTGACAATTTTGAAAAGTTTGTTAAAAACATTTATTGCACTCAGAAACAAATACTATATAGTGAATGTGGCTATTCTGCAAATAAAGTGCACAAGAAGAGAAATCAAACGAATAAAATTTGTAGTCAACATTATTCCTCTTTTGCAATTGATGTGAAAAAGAGGCTTTGGTGGTCCATAAATAATAGCTTTATAATTAAGAATTTGAAAACCTTGGTGAAAAAAAGGAGACTGTCAACATGAGCTGCTCTGTATAGTGTATTTTAGAACAATTTCTCCCCACACCAAAAGAATAATTCCTTTTAAGGAAAGAGGTTCAATTTTTCAGGTGTGTGTAACTTTTAAAGAAAACAAAGAAAAGTTTTGTTTTCTTTATATTACAAAAGACCTCTAGAGACCAAAATATACAAACTCAAACATATCTAATCCAGACAGTGAAGGCCTGAGGTCTGATTACAGTGTATTACTCTCACACAGGTTTAAATTAACTGAAGAGGACAAACAAGGAAGAAGAGTTCTTGCCATTGATGGAATGAAGGGTCTTTTCTTTAACAAAGTAACAGGAGATATCACCTTTCCCTGAGAAGGAGTCATTCACTATAAGCACAATGTGTTATTATTGTGATTTTTAATTGAAATGTAAATTCTGGGAACACTCTGACCTAATTTACTCCCAGAAAAAGAGGGCAGAATTCTCATTTTCAAAGCACTATGTAGTTACTTCACTGTTATCAACAAGTCTTACTCAATGGCCTGGGCTTCTACCACTCTGCAAAGCTGACAGTATTTCACAGCGTTCAGCTATGGCATCTTTAACACAGCACTGTTGATTGTTACAGCAAGTAACTCCCTCTGATTTATTTCTTTGACAAAACATTTTTAAGAAATAGTTTTAAAATAGTTCTGAAATGACAAGGTCCTGTGGGCAGGATGCTGAGTGCACTGACAGCAGCATCAGACTGCAACAAAGCCTCCCTGGGAGTGGAAACTCTCCTGCAAACCTCCTCACTTGCAACAGCTTAAATCAAATCAGAGCTGTTGTGTGCACTCAAAATTGGTAAGTCAGAGTGATGTGGTAGGATCTGGATTGCTGAAAAATTGAACATGAGCCTAAGACAGCCAACAGCCACCACATGAAAGACACCTTTACAAAGTCACCGTCTTGTTCTCAACATCCAGGTATTACATGAAACCCAATTTTCCAGCTGATGTCAACAGTAGAGAAAAAGCTGAGGTCAAAATGTCATTTAACAAAAAGGAATTAAATAATTCTGGCCACAGGAAGATCATTTAGAAGGGTAATAAGAAGAAGAAGCAAAGAAAAAAAAGGATCGCTGATCTTGGAAATCCATAGGGCAGGAATTAAACACTATAATCAAATTGTTTGTGCAACAATTTAGCATCTCATTTTCTTGCAGAGCAAGCTGAAGAACCACTTGAGACAGGCCATCTTGGAGAGTAACAAAGTACACCAATAACTAAAGGGGGATGAAAAGAATATTGATAGCTTGTGACAAGCAGCTTCCTGAGAAATGTTTCTTAGTCAAATAGCTGCAATCATTAAATATATGAGGGTCAGACAATTTAATCTGCTCTTTTTATATGGATTAGTTTAGCAAAGTAACAGAAGAGACAATTAATGCCTCCACAGCTTTTCATGCCATGACACTAGCCCATCATTTTTAAAACAAATACTTGAAAGATGATTTCCTACACTACTGAATATGGCCACACTCATTTTAGCAACTATTAACAACACCGATAAGGACTGACTTTATTATGAGGCACAATTGCACATTCCAGAAAATCATTACAGTAAAAGCATAGACTATCTTTTAAACAAACAGCTAACTAAATATTTTACATAAAGATTTAAACTCCTATGCTTTCCAAACTGAAACCATTATCCTGGAGAGCCTCCACCTCTCTGTGCCACTACAGATTTTATCATACAATCAGATTTATGTCTAGGGACAGAAGACTGGTATCAGTGAAACACATACAATACTTGAATGAAACGTGGTTACTGTTCAAGCGTGAAGAAAAGACACGCAAAAATTCAGGGCAGGAGGCAAAGAAAAATAATCATTACAGTCTATGGAAAACTATTGTAGACTGGAAAAAAATAAGTGTAACCTGTTTGGAAAAAAATGTGCCTCATTCTACAACTCAGTAAAGAACTACACACAACTAAAGGAAAGCCAGTTTAAGTCTTCTATTTAGAGAGTCAGAGCACTGGTTCACAAAGAATAATTAAATGAAACCCTAGAAGAATTTCTGATAGACAAAGTTTAATTTCAATTTGGCCAAGATGCCAGGCTAAGACTCCAGCTCCTGACGGAAAGTGTTACAAGCCATTTTAAGGCCAGCCATAAAGCTCTTGCAAGAAGCAGTCAACTGTCCAAGGCCACCAGAGACTGGTCAACAGCCACAGAATCTGATCCAAGACTGCATTTCCAATCTACACTGATACAGAAAGCCTTGCCAGTGTTACTGGGTTTTCCAGGATCTCCTCAGGTAGCTGTTCACACAGGACACAGCACTTGCACACACAGATCTTTCAGTACTATGCTTTTCTCAGGTGTTTCCCTCTTGGCCCTTTCTGACAGTTGTTTGACAGATGATACAAATTGCCTGACACAGATTTTAAAGTCAGATATTTAAGAAAACGAATTACAGCTGATGTCTTTGGCATAATGCTTTGTGACACAGGTAGTTAGGGAGAGTGACACAGTTGGAAAATAATGTAAGTTGAAAGCACTTGGAACAGCTCAGGATTCAAGGTGACTTTGTGTAGTAAATCACTACTTTTATAATTGTTTTGAGATACATTTTCTGGATGAGATACAACGCCCAGGAGAGTCAACAGGTCTGTTTCCAACTGAATTCTCTGTCGATTTTATCAAGCCTAGTGAAACTGCAATTCCAAGTCAAAGCATGCTCATCAAAGCTTATATAGAATCAGATTTCATAATTAGTCTTTCAAACTTCACTCCTTTAGCATTGGTTGCTGAGTGTAGATTTCCACCTCTTTTATCTTTAAAGATGAAAAAAATTTTATTTGAGCTAGAGAGGAAGAGACATCACAAACATTTCCAATCCTTTGCATGCTCACATAAATAACTTCTAGCATGCTGAGCCAAATAAAATTCCTGATACTTTTTTCCCTAGTTTGTTCAATAGTGCAGTAGGACAAGAGAGGAAAACAAGTGCATGCCCTTGATGTTATTCAGGTTGGCAGCAACTGACCTGGTGCTATTATTCTGGAAGCTTTCTTTTGCTGGCTGTGCATTGCCCCAAAGACATTGGTCAACTAAACAGCACAGCTAAAAGCACGGGTCCTCTAACTTCAGTTTTGTTGGTGAAACAAAGCAGAAACAACAGAATACCACCTCCACCCCCAAAACCTACTACCACAATCCCCCCCTCAAAACAACCCCCCCAGAACAAATCAATCTGAAGATTGAGTGTAATACAAATGAAAATGAGGCCAAAAGAGCATTCAAGAAATAATTAGGAGGTAACAGCAATTTAAACTTTATCATTCAAAATTTTCAATCAGCAGTTAGAAGAGAGACATAGAACATAGTACCAGACTTGTTCTACGATAAGTTGGCAACACATTGATGCACAGACACCGCTGACACCCAGGGCATATCTTTTACTCAGTTAAAATTAATTCTAAAGGATGAATCTTGGAGGAGTACACAACTCAGTCCTTTAGACAAAGTCGTTTAGACAACTGATATATTGTGTTTCATGTAGAGAAGGGGGCTGGGGTACTAAACATGGATCCAGGCAGTCATCTGAAGGTTTTTAACGTCAGAATTAGTATTTAAATTTACTTTTCCAATCCTAGAACACCCTTAGCTTAAAATAAGCATAGAATGCTATCACATACAGGAAGGAGCAACAAAATCTGGCCCTGTGGTGCTGTGCAACAACTCAGTAAATCTGGCCCTACTTAAATTTCAGTGGCCACCAACAGTGTGAAGTATTCCTCAGTGGGAGAAAACAAGGCAAATCCAGTCCAGAGTAACCCACCCATTTTAATTAAAACAAGAATGGAATTAAAGATTGCTCCAGGCAATAAGGGTAAAGTTGAATTAACATCAATATGGGAAATCTTCCATTTATCATCCTGGAACAATCGCATTTGAGCATATTTATTATTTCTAAACACTTCTAAATTCAACAGTCTTAAATAAACACGAAGAACAGAAAGTTTCATGTTGGATGACTAAAATGGCCTGCTTCAGCTCAGTTGCACAACATGCTATTCATTGACTTTGGGGCAGAGAGACTTCACCCAGGAGCTCAGACTGCCTCAAACACCATCCAGTGGTTCGTGGAGTTATTACAGGACAGCCCCCGCTCCTTCTGCATGACTCTCCCTGTACAAGAAATGTAGCTACAAGTATTTCAGAAAACTGGACACACAGGAAGGCAACTCCACCTCAGCCAAAGGGGAAAACAGCTAAAATAGAAACCTAAGGATACTGGGATGTAAAAACAGATATGAGTAAAAACAAACCCCAGAAACTACAGCTGCCATTTTATAGCAGACTTGCAATAAATGACCTTCAACAACCTGAGCTAATGAATCAGTTTCTACAATGAGACAAAGTGGCTTCTGTGGCACAACTATGATCACTGCACTGACTGGAGCATGAAATTTGTATTTTAAAATTACATACCATGTAATTCACATGCTCTTTGCATTTTAGCCCTGCTATGTCCCTCAGAGAGCAACGTTCAGCACCACCCCATCTGCTTTTGCAAAAGCCCAGCTCTGCTCTTCTCCATGAATCCCAACCAGGCTCACACATCCTACACACACTGAAAGACAAGATTAAGCAGCGCTAACTAAAAGGAAGGAAGGCAACATAGCCACTCTGTTAAGAAACAGACAAGTTGTTGATTTCTTTCTAGACAACCAGTTTTTTGCATCATTTGGAGAAAAGATTCCTAGGAATTACAATGTCATTGACTGCCCTATTGTAATGTAGTCACACAAGAGACACTATTCTTTCCCTCCCTTCTCTGCCATCTCAAAGAGCCTTGTTTTGTGATCACACTTTCGTAATACACTTTACAAACATACTACTTGACTACAGTGTTGTATTTTACAGAAAAGTGAAAAGGAAAACAAACTGGTTTGTAAGACAGCACCCTAAAACCTCCCTTTTTCTTGACTTCACCCTGATTTCCAAAACATTAATGTAATTATCTTTCCCATGTTTAACATTGCTTCTACCCATACACTCCAAAGCATAGAAAGACTTCACTTAGAAGGGCCCTCTGTAGATCAGGTGTAAGCAGCTGCTCCACTCAAGGGATACAAAGCATCCTATACAGATATGTATTTTGGCTCAGGTTCTCAGTTATGTCTGACTTCAGTGACAATGTCCTAGTTTGTATTTTACTGCACACTTGGTCCTTTGCACAAGTCACTATACTTCCCTTGGTAGGAAGTTATGGCCATTACTTAAACACATGGAAAACTGAGGCAGAGAATTTGAATGTACCTCTGTTTATCTATCTGGTAATCACCATTAAGATCTCAAGCACTGAGGGGGGATGTTCTCATCAAAGTATACATCACTACACACCATTATTCCTAACTCATGTATTAGGCAGGCTACTAGTGGAGGAAATAAATTCACTTAATTTAATACCTAAGAAAAAAAATGAATCAGAAGATGTAATTTCAGAATTTGAGAGATACATTTCCAAACACAAAACCCAGGTGTTTTTTAACTGTATTTGCATTTCACTATCTTGGACCTGGAATATTCTCACAGATGCAAAATCATTAATCTAAATAATTATTAAAAGGAAGGGCAGCATATAATTTTAAGTCCCTAGAATTGTTGCTGAAGAAGAGTGACCAGAAATATAAGAACTTGAGAAACAAACAAGCTTTATAAAAATAATTCATACCTATAAGGCTCTTATTTGCCAGGAGCTCACACATCCATCCCAGCTGCCAATGCACAGGAAGCATGCCAGTGACCTTAATGGGAATGCTTATCTTAACAAAATGACCTCGTACCCAGTGGAGGCTTAGAAACAGCCAACACAGCTTATGAGATCCAAGCAACCTGACAGAATAACCTCTCACTTAGGCAAGTAATGAAACGGGGTTATGTCAACACTATTGTCTTGAATTTAATGCACCATAATTCACACACTGGAAAGTCTTCATGGCATAAATCATATTTTTAAGGGTAGTTATTCTTTTGTGTACATATATGCACTCACAGAGAAAAAAGGGTGCGAATCCAAGAACTAAGAAGCGTTCTCCAGTGAACAGTTGTGTTGCTAACAGGGACCTGAGAGAGTTTCTCTGTGTAGGGCTGTGAGGAGAGACGTGCAGAGGAGGGGATCCTCACACCCACACCCTGATGGCTGGCACACCTCAGGGCAGGCACATGGCAAAGGGAATGTCTGGGTACCTCTGGCACAGTACCAGAGGTGTCCTCAGATCCCATCTGCTCCAGCCAGACTGGGCTCTGCCCAGCCACAAGGCCATGGCAGAGGAGAGGGTGCCAGAGCTGCCCAAAAGGTAACACCAGGATATATGTTTTGTTTCAAAGCCAGGTGACAGCATAACCTTTGCAAGAGGAGAGAGAAAAAGAAGCTCAAGTGACTAATTCAATAGAGAGTTATAGCCTTCACTTTTACATCAGCAGTACTTGACAGCAGATAACTTCTTCATTCCCCAAGCCTTAGAATGGGTGAGAGTAGTCGATAAGAACATATAGGTTATTCACATCTCAAATTGCAACAAAGTAATCAGTTATACCATCAACAACAATAAACTAGTCAGCTGTACTGAAGTTAAATATTCCATTGGAGCAAATACATACATCTAACAGCTGGTAAGTCATACTAGAGCAGCTTCAGGAAGAAATCATTGCATTGTTTGTTTACATTTGAGCTGATTTCTAAGCCTACAGCAATATGATTTTTTTTAATGGGAAGACAAGATTATACAAAGGTTACTTGGTTTCAAATTACCATTATACTACATGAATATGGTGCTACAGTGTAGTTTCCCCTGCTGCTATAAGTTGTCTATGAGCATCTATGCAGTATTCCACTTTATTCACCCACTTCCATGCTTCTAAAATCTACTGGGTATGCTTTCAGGTTAGGAGTATGAAAATCCTAGTCAGTATGTTTGAAAACATGGGTGTAAATGAGTGACTCCACATTAGTGCTTTATCTAATTCAATAGGACTGTTTCGTGTGCTTCACAGGTTGGTAATATTTTCTTCACACAGACAGCAGTATAAACACTTTGGTGTTTAGTTTGGTAGCCTAAACAATCCCTTCCTACTCTGAAAAAACTTGCAACAACTCATTAAAAAAGCTGAAATAAACATAAGATACTGGGAAATACTGGTGGCTAATGACGTACAGACTTCACTGAATGCACTGGCTTTTGATAGTGCAAGAACAGGCCATATGAAACATATAAATAGTGCAATGGTACCTGCATGAGATGAACAAACATTTGTCAAAGCTCTCAACAGTCCAAATGAGTACAGCTCATTGGTGGTACAGTATAAACACTTCTATATTCCAGGTTTCAGCCCAGCATTTATGTCCTAGTGACCTACACTGTGAAACAGCATAGCAAGGGCAAGGGATCCCATCAGGACTTCTGTATTCCACTGAGCTTCAGAAAGGAATCTGATTACTTTCATAGTTATATCAAGGAATCAGGTGTTGCAGCCACTGAGACATGACTATTCTCTTGCTTACATCTGATTTAAACCAGTACAAATAAGAGGGGAATCAGGGCCCTAGATTCTGTTATTTCTGTGACCAAGTCACTGCTGAATTTGGGCAAACTGCTTAACTAATCCTCACTAGCAAAGTCCCCTTCTTTGCTAAGGAGATAAAATTATATCCATCTACTTTAAAGGAACTAGTGTTGTCCAATACTTGCATTTATGGAATATTTTGAGAGTTCTAAATAAATGGTGCTATTGAAATAAAAAGCAATATCACCCCCTTTTGTCTTGATCAGCAAGGCAATGTGTAGGGAACTCTCCATTAGGAGAAATTGATGATAAAGTCAGCTTCTTCTCTGGCACAAACAAAATGCTCTTTCCCTGTACATAAGAGGAATTAGACAGCTGGGGATGGTTTCTTTTCTCTTAATTCTAAGCTTTCTTTTCTCAACATTTAACTTAAAAAGCTTTGACACTTTTCTCAAGTAAAGCCTTCTAGTGTTCATGTGGTTCTGACTGATGTTTTTTTACTGCTTCTCCTTTCTCTTTACAAGCTGTTTTTCCTGCATCATTCCATCAAACACTTGTGCTAAAGTAATACTCTACAAAGCCTCTCTGTCTGCACAGCCGGGGAGCCCTTGCGTGTGCCTTTGTTTTGGGCAGTGTCACGTGTAGGTGGCTTGGTGAAGGCTCCCAGTGTTTCAGGTACCTGGATCAACAAAGGGGCTTAATGACTTCTCGCTTTCTGAAACGGGGGACAATGCCAAAGCCCCCCATTTCAACCTACAGCAACATTATCAGCAACACAATGAATTACTAATAATAGCTACACAAAGCCAAACATTTCCTGGATGTTCTTAAGTGAGTCTTTAATCCCCTTTTTTCCTCTTTTACAGACGCTTCATGTGTTCTGAATACTACACTGATACTCCGGGAAGTTCTCATCCTGAGTTACATCCAGTCTGGTAAAGCCAGCTGAAAATACTCTTTTGTACATGTTCAACTAGTGCAGTATTTTGGGCATGGTTATAGGTTAATCTGCTTTTTAACACAACAGCTTTGACAGCAGTATCTCCTGCTACAATTATAGTAGTGTGAATGTGCTTTAGCCAGGATGGCTTTACCCTCCACAGGGAGGCCTTTCTACTGGCAAAGTACTTCATTGATTACCTGCCTATGTACAGTTAAAGAAATGAAAATATGATCTACTGGTATCAGCAGCAGCTCAGCTATTTCTAATGATACATTCTGTTTTACTTTTACTGAACCAAATTATCTACTTTCTTTTTTTTTTTTTTCTTCCCACACAGGACTTCAATACATATTAAAAAAAGAGGAGACTTCTGCTTTTGCAGCTCATATGAAACATATTTAAACAGTACCTGCAAGAGATTAGCAAACATTTGTCAAAGTTCTCAACACTCACAATGAGTACAGCTTATTAGTGCTACCTTTAGAACAGTTGTTTTATTTTATTTCACAATGAAACCTATTACAAATCCTCTTCAGGGGAAAGAAAAAAAAAATCAAAGTAACTTGTTTTGTCTTCAGGAGGAGTTTTGCTCCCCTGCAAGAACAATCAGCACAATTAGATTCCTAATAAGACTGTGATATTATGTGGCATTGCTGTTGGACAGATTTTCTAGTGAGTCATACATGAGATTTTTATTAAGTAAGAAAATAGGCAAATATGAAAACATCCTTAGGTTTTAGATCACAAAGACAAGAAATACTTCCTTTAAGCAGGTGTGCCTTCCTGGGCAGCTGCTTAAGATTAGTAAATTACAAGCTCAGGATTTTATTCTTAAATATGGCTAAAGAATAAACTCTTTAGTCTGGCAAGTTGGAGTCAAACTGCCACAATGAGCACCTGTTGAGAAAGCCCATTATTTGAAGCTGGGGGTTCTGGGTGAAAAGATCACTGTGAATTAATTTTGATTGCTTCACAAAACTCTCCATAACAAATGGTCTCTGACAAGTGTATCAGGGGACTTCCATGTGAAGGGGAGAAAAAAAGATTTTGTTTCTAGGCAGGTAACATAATCTCTGCAGTGACATTAAAACACACCAGTGGCTGCACTGGCTCGAATCTCTCTTCTGAAACAGATTGTATTTGCTAAGGTTACCAGGTATTAGGTTTTGGGAAGGGAAAGAGGAACAAATGATTTAAAAATCTTATCTAAAAAGTTAGCTAAAAAGAATAAGGCCAGAGATCCATGAATCCTGAACTGTTAAGGCAGTTATTTGCTTACAAGTTTAATCACAGACACATATCAGGGTGTTCTGGATTGCTATATGCATTGCCAAAAAGGAGGAGGAGGAGAAAAGAATAAATCAAAACAAAGGTTTTACAGTTGACTTAATAAATCAGCAGCTTTCTTGTATGTGTTAACTCCAATAGTAAGTTAAAGTAAGGATAATAAAAGTATCTGGCAAATGCTTCTCTTGCTTGGTACACAGACTATTGAATGAAACAGTGTCTCTCTGATAAGAAGTTTCCATCCAAAATATGCAACAGCACTACCTGTCTGTCACCCCCTGATTAAATCTATGGCCAAGCTTACCATCTGTTTGTGCAAATGAAAAGTGTAATATTCCACCAACTACTCTGCATGACCACTTTACTTAAGGGTTTCCTGCAAGTGATTTTTAGTTCAGCCAGGACTTATTTTTAGAATAAAAAGAACCACCAGAAAGCACTATGCTTTTAGCTAATAATCATGATCCAGTCGATTTTATGCTTCATTTGTCAACTCTTAGCCATTAATTTTACATGAATTACAACTTCTGATTCCTTCAAAACTGAGTGTAAAAACTATATCCATATGAAGATAATAAAATGCTCATAATGACTTCCTTTTTTATGTGTGTTCCGTTTTTAAGGCAACCTGAATTATATCATCTTCAGGATATTAATTGCACCTACACAAAAATTTAGATGTGTCTGTATTCATATGGGTACCAGAGGCTTGTGTCTATGGTTAGCAAAATCACTGCAGCCATAATAAAGTCAGATTGGGGCCACATAGTCTGATAGATAAAGTAAGAGAAGAATTCTGAATAAATCAGATCCTGCACTTAGTTAATTCATGGTATAGGTAGGAATCAGTCTGGTATCAGACCACCAGCCATATAATCTTTCCAACTTTTGCAGTATCTCTGTCATACTACAGAGCACATGATGGCCACCCGAAGAAACAAATACTGATGCTCTATTTCTTTCTAAAACCCAGACTGATATATTGTCTTAATCCCAGAACAGAGATATTAGAAGAAGTCTTCAAGCAGTGGTGCATTGCTGTTGCAAATAAAACTGATAATCTGACCTGTTCAGAATTGAAAGTAAACTCTTCATTGAAAAAAATGTATGTCAGCTCCATTTACCTGCACCTGCCTTTGACAACAGCACGGTCCTGCAGCCCTCATGTTCAGATCCTGCCCCCCCAGAACTTTCCCAAAGATGGATGCACAAGGGAGGAACTGACTGCACAGACATTGCCTGGTATAAACTACTTCTATTTGAACAATTTGAGGGCTTCTTCCACCCAATTTTCTTTTTTATTCAACCTCAGCTATCCTACATAACTCTTAAAATTATCATATATATCTCTTCAACCAATAGATTTATTCTCTTGTTAATTCCATTATTCATCTAATCTAAGGCATGAAACAATGGGTAAAAGTGAAAAAAAAAATCCCATAGAAGCTGTTTTATCTTAAAAGGACAGAGGAAAAGATGAAATCTTTCTAATAATGCCCCTGTGATTCTATTATAGCACATTAAAAACATCACACACAGAGAAAAGTATGAGCAGTGGGAAATATGTAATATATCTCTTGCTTTCTTTCTTCATGTCACCAAAATAAACTATAACTTTCCCATTTTGAAAAGTTCTTCCTTAAATTAATAAAATCTGTCACTTTCCATAATGGTTGATTTGAAGAAAGTCCACAGGTGCAGTATTCTGTTGTTCACAGCTTGGGAAGTCAAGGCTTATAATAAAAAGCCCTCTGTGTTATGGTCCTCCTTCCCCATCAATTCACATCAAGTATTATTAGAATCATCTGCCACCTCAGTAGTGCTTCCTCTGTGCTCAAACTGCAGAAGCAACAATGACATTTTACTGCTCTGCAGGTGCTGCTGTGTGTGGTCATAGACACAGAAGTGTGGCCTGCTATTGTTCTCCAGCAGCACTTTGATCTCAAATACAAAAAGCCACAGAGCTGCCTGCCCTATTCATTCTTATGCTGGGCTGATACCAAGTGCAGAGAGAAAGAAGAGGTGACAAGAGCTGGGCAATCCATAATATTTATTTCAACAAATGCTTCAAATCTTTTTAAACATCATAAGAACATGGCTCATTAAACTACAACAGCCTTGAAATTGTGTTATAAAACCACAAAACAAAAATCAATACTTCTGCTGAAAAGGAGGTAATGAAATATATCGAGTTGGTTGAAAAGTGGTTTGTATGAATCATAATATTATTATGTGCACATCGCTTCTGCTCCCAATACTTAAAGTTAACAAACTAGGGAGTGTTTTCTATCCCATCACTTAAACAGGTGCTACAAGGTGGTATTTATCAGTTATTTTCCAGACTTGATCCTCCTGCCATAAATAATGCTGGGATACAGGAGGCTTAGTAAAAGATCAATCCAATGCATATTTACTACCTGAGCTTCAGCTGTTGTATTATTTCACAGTCTGATCAATACCGTGCTCCACAACAGAATGGAAAAAGCCACAACATCACCTTGATGAGTCACTGTAGGTTTATTGCTGAGCCAGAAGGAGGTAACATTTCTGATTTTATAAAGGCTAAATTTGGTTAGCAGCATTTGACCACTATTAAATAGTTTAACTCTCCATTTCAAGTCTTTTGCAGTGACTTGTCCAGATTTTCAGCAGTTACATAAACTCTTCTGGAATCAACACTCCCTCTGCTGAAACAAAACCCTGTGAAGTATTATTTAGAACTCTCTCATTTATTTTAAACTGGGGTTATTGGTCTGAATGTGAATTCAGGGAAATCTGGTACTTAAAAGTATTTTGACACTGACAAACAATAATGGCATCGATATTTTTCTCAAGAAAAATCAACTATAAATACATAGAAACAATGAAGAACAGAAGGAAGAAGAGACTGAATAGTAACTGAGACTAACCAAAGGTTCAGCAGCTACTAATAGCCACTGTACTCTCACCCTCCTCAGAAATAAACCCCCAAATCTGCCAAACTCTGTTTGTAATGTAATCAGAAGAGAGCAAAAGCTTCCCATACTGAAATTAATTCATTCGAAATGACAGTGCTATATCCACACCGGTCTTTCAAGATGAAATAAAGAAGCAAACTATATATCAAAAATCAATTGATGGAGGGTGGAGGGAACTAAAAGCAGAGTGCTTAGATTAACTATTTCCACCACAAGAGAAAATGCATAATATTAACTAGAGTCCAACCTGGGCTCTGGGAAGAGAGGAATAAAACAGAGCATAACCTGAAACTTCTGTACATCTGATTTGCTGAAGAGAAACAAGGTCCTTGATTTGGAAAAACTCATCCAAAACACTTTCATAGTTGCCACAGCTGTAGC
Source organism: Corvus cornix cornix (assembly GCF_000738735.6). NCBI lineage: Eukaryota > Metazoa > Chordata > Aves > Passeriformes > Corvidae > Corvus > Corvus cornix. The sequence goes on along the minus strand of NC_046341.1, from coordinate 12,067,529 downwards.
CAAAACCTTTTTTGCACATCGCTTCTTATACTGTGAATATTAACAGGGCAGATTGAGCCATTTTACTGCACCTCAGTCATTTCAAAGTCTCCTGTACCAGAAATCTGTCCTAATAAATGCATCTCCAAGCCATCATTTTAGACAGTTATGGTGGCACTGGGAAGACTCGAGATGTCCACTCACCATGAGAGAACAAAAGCTTAGTTTTATACTCCAGCAGAAAAATCTCACTTTCTGCAGCCTGCAAGCTTCTAATCTCAGCTGGGGGATGGTTCTGCAGAAGCTGAGGAAATGCCATCCTGTAAATGAACATCTCAACTTCCCTTTGGTGTGCAAAATGAACTGGCTTCTCCAATTCCAGCAGGGAGCCTTTCCAAATTATGCTTTGATTTTACTACTTAACAGGAGGAAGAGAAAAGGTGCTACAGCTGGTAGCTACTGATATTTAATCTTACATTTATTTTTACTTTATTGTTTTCTATAAATAGTCTTGTCTTTCACCAGCTCTACCGCTGTTAGAACCTTTTCCAGTAACTGTCAACATTACATAGAGCCTTAACCCCTAAGAGAGAAAGAAAGAAATGAGGGGGTGGAAGACAAGAGACAACTACTAATCCTGAAGAGAGACATATCACTTCATCACAGGACTCCCTGCTACTTCAGAGCCTTCTACAGTAACCAGCTGTACAATAATTTCATTTGCTTAAGGTCTAATCTCCCCAGAATGTTATTTGGAAATGCAGCAGGCTGGATTTGACCCTCTACAAAGAGCTAAGAGTGTACTGCATACATCCCCCCACAGCCACATCCCATGTCAACTACGGGCACCTGACAACATCCTGGCTCCATCAGCACATTGCCCCCGCCACTTGTATACATAAAAACTAACCACACAACAGACTAATTTATTTCCTTTGATAGCACTAAAAAAAATCATTACTTTTTGTGGGGAAACTGTTGTCCAGAAGGGCAGGAGGCAGTAAGATGATCTCAGTGGGTTTGTCTAGGATGTCAGCTGGTAACTGTCCACTGTCATGGGACTTGGGCCATGATTTTAAGTTACTTTGTGTCAACACATTTTAACAGCTTGATTATTAGACAGGGTAGAACTCTCTAAAAAACATGACTTTTTGGAATGGTTTAAATTGAGCATTGTATAAATTAGAATAGCAAAATAAACCATTGAACAAGCTTCAAACTTAGGCCAAATTGCAAAAAGAGGTGAGGGGCCAGGGAGTTGGAAATTGCTGGCCATATTTTTCTTGTTGATAATATTTTCAATATCTAATTTTCAACTAAAAAGTAAGTCATTCAAGATGAGCAGTAGAGCATCAGAAAATATTAAAGACTGGCACCAAAACCAGCAGCAGCAGAGGACTCCAATTTGCACAGTTTATTTCAGCGCACTCTCCACTACACCACACTGGCCAGGAGCCCTTTCACATCACCCTGCCTCACACACTACCCTCAAACAAACCAGAAGGTCACTAAGGCAACAAGTCTGGCCCTAAACTGTGACACTGTATATTATCCAGCATTTTTCTTTTGATTAAAAATGACCTTTACAATTCTGCTTACTCTTTCTTACCATTTTCTTCATATATGGCCTCTCATATAAAGAGAACTGATTACCTGAATCTGTTATCTGTGATAAATATCTCAGAACTAGAAATCAGCTCTGGGTAGCTGTTTGCAAGACAGCAGTGCAATCACTATTTCCTTGAACTGTTCCCAAGAAAGGGACATCTTGTCTACATGGAAAATTTTAAAAGATCGTGGCTACATCCAGAAGTTCAGCAAAAATACAGTATCTCTTGAGACCTTTTGCAAAATCTAATGTTTTGATCATACAAATACAGTGAAAATGTAAGCGTATATAATACAGGATTAACTTCTGAACTTCATCTATTAAGTAGCAAATAACGTACTGAGGTACCAGCAGAGAACTTCCAGATGTTCCAGTAGATGATGAAATGCAAAATAGCTGTGTGTTGGCTATTTTATAACCATTTATGTTCCCAGAGAGTAGCCATGTATGATATACACACATTGTAAAAGACCAGTGAGAACAGTTTCCTATCTAAATACCCAAAATAAGCAAAAATTAAACATAAGGAACTGCTGTTAGAGTCATTTTACAAAACACATCAGGAGATTGGAGCAACTGGCTGAGGTCACACATGCTCAGAACCAGAGATGAAACTTCCACTTCCTAAATTATCCCCTTGCATTTTAACCACAAGCAAACTATCCAGATAAGCCTCTGAGGTTCCAAATCACTCATAATTAAAATGTTAATTTTAATTAAAATTAAAATTCCATTCAGCAGCGCTAACAAAAAAGGAATGTCAGTACATCAAGCTAGTGCATCCTGAGAGAATGAAAACAACAAAACCATAGGTTCAAACAGCACTGATGCAGGAATTAAATTCAAGTATTGTTGTTAACTTTTCATTTTCACTAATGGCTTTTAAGAAAGCCAGACATTTTTCCTCAGTCCATTTTACCTTTTCTCTCCATTTGACAAATATTGATTTTCATTTCCTCCAAGTTTAAGTGCATTGAATGCCACTGTGACTAGTTTGTTTGCTTTTTTGTTTGTGTCCCAGCTTTATTGAGGATGCCAGCATGAATGCCTACAGCTTTCAAAAGAAGGAATTGGTTTAATAACTTCTTAAGATCCAGGAGAGAACACAGGGGCCCAGTCTACTTTTTGTATAGGTCATGCAAGAAAAGTGACTCTGGGTGCCCATCTGATGTCAGTAAGGAGACTGCTGAAGTAAGAGCCTTGGTGTTTTAAGCTGTTACTGCTGTGCTCTGTCACAACAGGACAAATTATGGAGTGTTTTCCCCCCACTTCAGTGCAAATTTAGACATACTTCAGTGGCATTTAAGCTAAGCCTATTTTGTAGGCAGTTGTCCCTTTAGGAGTCTTGGTTTGGAAGGTAACACCTCATGAAATTATAGCTCAAATGAGCTGTAGCTTTATGAATTCTTTTCTGCCTGACTCACAGATACACAAGTTCAACCTCCTTTTGTAAAATGATCTCCTTAAGCTCTGCAAACCTGCCCAGTACATTTTGGACTCTTTCCTATCTTAAATAAGGAACCAAATAAGAACTCACTCAGTCTTTGCAGTGATATGAATGGAGAGTGCTTATGAGACCTATTCTGCCCATTCAAATATGGAAGGGGGATAAATCTCAGTGGACAGGCATAAACATCTGGTCTGAAAGGGAAAGAAATAACACCTTAAACAGCACTACAGAAATTGTCTGTGCAGCACTCAGGCATTCTTCAAAGCTAGAAGCCAAAATAAGTTCAGCTGACTTAAGCAGGGGGTTAAGTTGATTTATGTGTATCAGCACCAGAGGTCTGTGCTGGTGTTAAGGGTTCCCCACAGCTGAGCTAGCTGGCGATTTAACCATCACAGACAGCCCTGTCCTCAGCACCAGTTCTGACACAGGTTGCTGAGAGGACTCAGTATTCAGCCTAGACAAGTAAATAGACACATAAACCTCTGAAGTCTGTTCTGTCTCTCTCAACATAGTTTGCTATTCTATGGATCCTCTAATCAGCAGAAAGGTAGGGGTTCACATGGATGCACGTTTAGTACTGAACACGATTATCCACTTAGTTATTGTACATATGAAACAAACGTTAGTGTCATTATGTATTAACTGACATTTTAAAATCCTGATGAAAGTAAAGCAATTTAGAATTACTCACTGCTAAAACAGGCAGTGCTTTGAAAAAATTCTTAACATCATTCATCCAATTGGTCTTGCTGCCTCCACTTTGGAATTATTTTTAATAAAAAGGATGAAGAAAAAGAAAGTAGTGATGACTGGGGTTAAATCCATTATAGTGTGCCAGACCACTCCATTTTTTTTGCTTTCCATATTCAATTCTAAATAGTTCTCATGTTGCACCACCTGATGCCAGGTGCTTCAGGGCTTCTGCTACACCCACCTGACATTGTGATGCTGCATTTTTAAGACCTTTAAATAATGAAAATAGACCTTTGCACTTCAGCATTGTGCTGGTCAAGAGAGCTGTCTGTACAGATGATGTGAATGCCTGCTAACGTGGAGAGACTTCTTACTTTTGAGATGAAATGACACCAGAAGTTTCAGGGCTGATCTTTCCAGAGAGAACCTTCCTTATTAGCACAGGTGACCAAGTATAACATGGGCATGGACATGTTTTTGGTGCCCATCTAACCTGTCCTTAAAGTTCTTTCCAAAAGTGATAGTAACTTCTGAAAATTAAGAGCTAGCAGTTGGGGTTCACTAATTAACTGCTATAAAAAGAATGATGGCATCACTTTCTTACTTTGCAGCTCTCCAGTGGGTGTTCTCACAAGTGCACTGTGTGTTCTGAGTCTTACAAGATGTTGGCCTCACTTGCCACACAGAGCATTGCAGAGAATGACTTCAACCCTCATGGGCATGTTCCTCATCAGCTCCTGCAGTGCTATGCAGACTTGAGCACTAAAGAAAATTCCTCTTTCCTAATCTCCTGTTTTCACTCTACTGCTACCCATGTCATTGAGAAACTTTGCCTCTTAAAAATTTAGCTTGTAGATAAAAAAAAAAAGTCTAAATTAAGACAGAAAAAATGTAAACCAAACTTGTGGTAGGAAAAAACAATAATATAATTGGAGCCAGAAACATCATTTTAATCACTATCATTCCTACACCTCATTACCTGTAAAATATTTCAGCCACCGTATGTGGTTCAGGGCATCCTGGTATCCCATGTCCCTGGAAGAAGATCTTCCCCAGAAGGAATCACCATGCACTCACCATCTTCCAGGCATCAGGGTAACCTTTCCAATATTAAGTGCAACCTGGATGTAAAACCCAGAAATATCAAATCAGAAAATCATAAACACAGCTGTCAGTAACTGTTCTCAGCTGAAGTTCCATACTTTCCAACTATTTATGGTCTTTCCTACTAAGATTAGTATTTTCAGGCCTCTACTCCTCAATGTTTTGTCTAGAGATACGTATTTATATAACAGACTGTGTTGTAGGTGAAATCTTTAAGTCATTATATTTTGACTCGGCAGTTAGCAGACATAGTGCTTCCAGCTTGTATAAATAACTGTACCTACTTATTTGAAAAACATTATTTTAACTTCTGTCAAGTTCACAAGAGAGGGAAACCAAATTTAAAAATGTTATTTTGATTGGGAAAACAAACAAACAAACAAACACCAACCAAACAGGAACAAACCTGGAGAACTACTGATCACTGACAGGGAAACAAACCTGCAGAGCTATGGGACGCTGGCAAGGAGACAGCAAAAAAGAACTGTCATGCTACAAAGTCACACTTTCTCCTGCCAATTAAAGCTGGACTCCTGCAAAGACACAACCAGGTAGCTTGTGACTTCAGAACTCTCAAAAGCAGGAAGCGTGCCCCAAAGAAAAGGTCAAAACAAGCAGCAACCCTTGCATTTTTCTGGTCAGCAAACATTCTTCACAAAGCAGGAACAAACAGAGGTATTTGTTGCCCGCTGCAACTGGGAGGGATTGCAACCTGTGCCTACGTCCCAAACCACAGCCCAGGCTATGAAGAAACACCGAAATTCAACAGGCTTTTCCCGGAGAAAAGGGTTTAGGATTTGGTCGTCATCCCCACACGAAATAAGCCGGGAAATTTGTTGCTTCCTCTCTCTTCTCACGCCTGCCTGGCCAATACGGAAACTTCCTTCCTGCCCATCCCATGTGCTGCCCCGATTCTCTCTCTCCACTCCGCCGGTATCGTGGGTCCTTTTGACGAGCCCTTCACTCCGTCAGCCCCGCTACATCTCCCCGGTGTGCCCCGTGAAGGTGAAGCGAGCACCCGCCGGGCTGCTCCGCGGCCGGGCACCGCGTCCTCGCTTCCTCGGCCCGCTCCGGCATTCGGGGAAACCCCAAATTCCCCGGGCCGGCTGCTGGCAGCGGTGCCCGGCGGGAGGGGCAGCTCCGCGGTGTCCCGGCCAGCACGGTCCTGCGGCTCCGCTGCGGGCTCTTCCCAAGCAGGGAAGTTTCGCACGCCACTAGTCCCATTTTAAAGTAAATCACGTCTGTTTCTGGGTGAAGAAAATTACTCGGGATGATTAAATGATTGCGCTGAACGATCGCTAGCGCTTAAGAGAAAGAAGAGAATACCAACCCACCCCACTGTGCTTTATTTTAATGGATGATAAAATTGTGATGGGCGAGATGAGTGGGGGGGAGGGGGGGGGAAAAGGGTGAGGGGGGAAAGAAAACTTTGTTGCTAATGAGAAAAATGAGGCCGCGATAACAAAACCGTAAAGAAAAAAAACCTCTATTCTTCAATAAGGATTAATTCAGTGCCTGTGAATAGGAAACGCTGCGCTGGGTAATTGCAGCGAGGTAGCGCGGCTCCCAGCTGCGAGGCGACGCGGGCACCTTTGTGCGCTTGCCAGGACAGCTCCGGGGAGAGGTAACTTCCCCCGGTCCCCACGGTCTGGTGTCGAGTAACGGGAAATTTAACATTCCGCGTTTCCAGAGCAAATTATTCCCGCTCCCGCCCCCCCACTTCCCCTCGCAGGAGACCAGCCGGGCGCTCCGCCTGACCCCCGCCTCTGGCCCCGCACGCTACGGGCACAGGGACGATGTCCCCGGCCTCTGCTGCGGGCCGGCCCCAGCCCGGGCTGGCAGGAGAAGGGGCACGGAAGGCTCCTGCGCAGCGCGGGGAGAACGGCCCGGCACCCTCCGCGCAGCAGGCGGCACAGCCCGGGCACACATCCCACAGCCCGGGCACACATCCCACAGCCCGGGCACACATCCCACAGCCCGGCGCAGAGGGATGGATGCACGGGGCGCGGGCCGCTCCTCCCGCCAGCACCCACCTCCGCCGACGGCAGCGAGGGAAGCGCAGAGCGAAGCAGCAGTACGGCGGGGCAGCGCCCCGGCTCACCGGGGACACCCCCGCCCTGCCGGGCTCATGGGCCGGAAGGGTGTCCCGGGGAGCCTCGCCCGCCGCAGCCGCCGGCACCGCAGGGAAACGCTTCGGAAAGGATGGGGGAGAAAAGGGTCTGTCGCCCCGGCGGGGGGCGGCTGGGCTGGGGCAGCGCATCCCCTCGAGCAGCGGCCCCTCCTTGGTGACGGCGGCTCCTCAGCCGAGCCCAGGGCTCCGCTCAGGGAGCGGGCCGGGGGAAAGGCCCCGAGGTACGAGAAAGGAAATCGCTCTTTTTTTTGTTCTGGGTTTTTTTTTTTTTTTTTTGTCCCCTGAATAATGCCAAGCGCGTACGTTACCCAGCGGCAGGAGCGTCCGGGTGCCCGGGAAGGTTCGCGAGTGCGGGGCCCGCCTGCACCGGGCGCGGCTTCCCTCGGAACCTAAAGACTCCACTTCCCCGTGGGAAGAGGCTCCGAAGGCTGAAGTTAAAGGCACTAATGAAACTCAAGCCGCGGAGAGGAAACCCTCCCGTCGCGCTGGGGGCTGCTAACCCTTCCCTGGCAACTTTTCTGTTGCACAAATCTCAACTCAGTTTAAAAGGAGAATTAGTTAGTATTTCATTGATAAAATCATCAAAATCCTTTTAATTTACCTTTTTCTGAGACCGAAAGGTGACTTAAAATTCTTAAATATTCACATTGACAAGCCAGCGGGCTCTAGCGTACAACTTACACGTTAACAAAAACGCATATCATGTACCAGGTGAATCATCACATTCGAACAGGAAAAGTCCTAAAGACATGAAGTCCAAGAGGTATCCAGACTACAGCGTTAATACGCAGGATTCATAATCATAAGAAGGGGAAAAGTCCTCAAGAAAAGTATTTCTCACCCCAGCTCTTCAGTTGTAAATCCTCTCCAACACCAAATTTGTGACTCAAGCTACAGAAAGAGCTAAGTGATTGTTTCTTGTTTAAAAAGGTGGGCAACTCCCCCCACAGTGATCCTGAAAAAAAATCCCGTAACACAAAACACCTGAATCTTGGAATTGCAAGGGGGGGGGGGGGGGATAGGAAAAAAAAAAATCACATGGACACAAAATTGGCTATGCCTGTTGGTGTTTTTGAAGGCATAATTTGAAGGCAGCCAATCTGATTTATTTTTCATAAAAAGTAATGTAAAGAGATGAAACTCTACTGGGTGAAAATATTGGGCTGAATTATGTTTGACAAACTCCCATTGAGGTTAATGAGCATTGCAGGTGTTTAAGGGAAGCCAAATCATGTGCAAGGCCAAAGCAATTAGGTTTTGTTTGGTTTGGTTTTTTTTACAATCAAGTTATAAACCCCACATAGTATATGGAGGCTAGCAAGTGGACATCTTAACACAGGTATAGCAGCATAAGCATGCCACAAACATACAATCTCATAAAATAAAATTAATATCAAATATAAAGCATTTGAACCGAATCAAGCCTTAAACATAATAAATTATTTCCTTCAAAGGAAACTTACCTAGGCTCAATAAGGTCTTTGCTAGCAGCATTTTTTTTAATAAACAAATTAAAAATGCCAAAATATCTACAATTTTATGAGAAGGAGGAGTTGAATAGTTAAGGAGATATTTCCCACTATTAGGGGGTATGAAAAATATACTAGCAATTAATATGCAATACATATATGTATACCCATACTTACAGATATAAACACGCACATACAACCTGGACAGTTCATGTTAACCAAGGGATAGGCTAAATAATACAAAGTGATTACTAAATACAGGTACACCTTAAAAACACAGAGACAGCGAATTTTTTATCTGTTGCAAAAATGTATTTGATTACTCGAGTAAAATTACAGTATCTCTGCTGTTAGTAAGTATTAAATGTTAAAGAAACTGGACCTCTTTTCCTTTCAACTTTCCGAGAAAGTGCATGTAACAGTCCAAGGTTCCCCCTGTCCCCCCAATGCCTAATACAAAATAAACAAACACTATACTTGTTCCCTTGGTCAAGGAGTAGGGCTTGGTCTTGTAAGGAACGTATGTACATTTTAATGAAAGTGATGTCTTATTGTATATACAGGAGCATCTACAGTTGTCCACGGAAGTTGTTCAAGATGCCATACTTAGCAGCATTGTGAAAGTCCAGCACATTTTCTATAATGAATATACCTACAAGGCAAAATGTTACGTCTCAGTTTCAACTACCAAAACAACACTTCAGTATCTTCTCTAATAATCCGCGTGCTTATTACTGTACAGAAGTGTATTAACATTTAAGACGACTCAAGTAAAAAGCACAATACAAATAACAGTTCAAAACAGAAAATGTTAAATCTACAAAAATTAAAGCAGTTTTAATTTTATAATAAAAATCAAAAACTGAGCTGTGTAAAGGACCCACACTGTTCAGTCTATATTCTCTCAGTCCTTTTCTTAATTCTGTTTGGAAAAATTAAACCATGTGTTTGCTGATAAAGTTTCCAGCAGGATCAAAGTGTACATTTATATACAGATTTTTATTAGAGATCTAATGCATCACTGAGGCATCGCATCAATACCAGAGTTCATGTTAAACTGGATATAGAAAATAAGTTAATGCCAGAATAAGATCACCTAGCAGAACAGACTTGCAACTGCCATAAATGTTACAGCAAGTTTACAGCACTCTAGTCGATTAGTATTTAGTTCAAAATACGGGAGACCAAAGTTAATGCTTGCATTTGTTTGCAAAGCAAGGTTATATCACTAATAAATAAGCTCTCTTAGAACTCTAGAAGTAGAACATGGTACAAAACAAAGTCTTTGTAATGTTGTAGCCTGCAGCTTGAAAAAACAACCCTAGGTTGCACTATTTGCAGGAATGTTATTGATGGAGTTTTCTTCTAATTTGTTACAATTTCTTTGTTGTCTTCCACGAAACGCGTAAAACGGAAGTTAGTCCCGTTTTCATTGCTTGCCATTTTCTCCAGACCAGCTAGAGGTGCGTTGGGTTCTGAATTCTGGAGCTTCTCCAGGCTTCCTGTCAAGCCACTGATGGGAGAGCTGCCACCGTTGCCCAGGCCCCCCGGTGCTGGAGGGATGCCCCCATTCTGGATGACGGAGATCTCGTTGGTCTTCATGGCTAAGCCGTTGGAGAGTGCAGCTGCATACTGGTTCCAGAAGCTGGATGGGTCTCCATTCCCTGACCGCGCAGCCAAATCCTTCTGAAACATTTCTGGGAACTTTACAGGATTGCCTCCTAGAAATGTCATGGGGCCATCTACAGAAAGTCGTCTGCCTCGTCTTGCAGGAGTACTGTTCCACATGTGAGTGCCCATGTGAACCTGGAAAGAAAGAAAGGAAGAAACAAACAAACGAAAAATAGAGGTTGACAGGGATTTCAAACTTATTTTGATCACAGAGAAGGCAGGAATCCATGAACGTGTCCAGTCTTGTTACATATTGAATGGCATTAAAGATAGAGGATACAGGGCTCCATTTCCCATCTCGAATAATAAACTACTTTTAGGTTAGCCCACCACCATTACCCAGAATAACCTGTTCTCCTGCTGAACAATGCATTGCTTCTTACACTTTTTTTTATCACATGTATTTAGTTTATAATGACTTTGCATTATTCTGTCAATGGCAGATAGCTGCTTTCAGGGATAGAATTGCTATGTCCACTTTCATTGCAATAGTAAGTATTGTATTTGACACCCTTTACCCTATAAATGTCCTTTTCAGACAGGCAGAAAGTATCCTTTACTGATTGCTCATCGGAGAGCCTCGTGTATATACAGAATGGCCTGAAAGTAATTATTCATCTCACATTACTGGCAGCAACCTCTAGAGAAATACTCTGTCAACAGAAAAATGTACACACTAAAGTGCTCAACTGGTGTTCTAAAACTTAAGTATATTTGCTTTTTCAAACACATATCAGTAGGAAATGTTAGTTATATAATCAATTAAAGTAATGCCCATTATTTCCAGAATTATGTTAATAGTTTTTTTAAACACTCACCTTACATGATAGTTATGAAAAACAGCACATTAAAGAGCCTTTCACTTCTTGAAGAGGTGTGTGAGTTACAAAACGCATTTCTCTGTTAATTAATACTCCTTACCATCATTAGGCTGTTCCGTTTCACACTCTACATAGACAGCCTTTGCTGGCAGATGAATTCTAATTAAGTCAAAACAGCACATGCCTCAGACCTGCTGCCAGCACAAGCACTCAACAAGAGGCCATCTAGGTCTACCAGAGCTGACTAAACACACAGTCACACCACAAACACCCAAAGGTACCACTGCTTGCAACATTAATACGTGTCAAAAATCAAAAACCCCCAGCAAGGAGAAAATGAAACCTAAGAACAGCAAGACGAAAAAGTACCTTCAGATTGCCTTTTGTTGTGAATGCTCTTCCACATATAGTGCAGGCAAAAGGTTTCTCACCAGTGTGTGTCCTTTCATGGATCTGCAGAGCACTGGAAGAAGAAAATGTTTTCCCACACGTGTTGCAGTAGTGCTGTTTTGGAGTTCTTCTGGGGAGAGCAGGGAGCAGCACAGGAGACGTGGCAGAGGACAGTGGCCCCGAAGCTACTAGACCGGAGGGTGCTTCCTTGCTGTCCTGAGGAGAGCCGTGCACAAACCCGTTAACCTCAGTCTTTATGAGCGATGACAGTGTATTAGCAGGCATAACCGAAGAGTTCTGATTGGGGCCGATACTGGAGTTGGGCTCAAAAAGCTGTGATGGTAGATCTCGCATTTGATGTGTCAACATATGCTGCTTCAAATTACCCTTTGTGGAAAAGCCACGATTGCAAACTGTGCAAATAAATGGTCTCTCTTTGGTATGACTTCTGTAATGAATGTCCAAGGCACTCTGACAAGCAAATGTTTTGCCACAAATGTCACATGCGGTGTTTTTAAATTTACCTCTATCTCTGAAAGGAAAGAGCATACTCAGGGACTCTTCTTTAATCATTTTATCAGTGTTACTAGATGTCAAGTCCAAAGCACCACTGTTAGCAGGGGTTGGAGACAAACCATTGGCAAACTCACTTGGTAAAGCTCTTAATGGTTTCTCTTCAATACTTGGTGACTTGTGGTAATCATTAGTGCTGTTGGATGGGGACAAGGCCTGCATGGAAGAGGTAGACTCTGAGACAGCAGGGCTTCCAGCACTTTGGCTTTCCATATCACCACCGACAGATGACGAATCGTTAGTCAAAACATCCCCTTCCACTGACCCATTTTCAACTGACTTTAGGCTTGCCTGAAGTTGTTCAGCAAGGCCAGCATTGATCATCTTCATCTGATTTTCCAAAGCAGCAATACTTGACATTTCCAGGGGCAGAGGGGAAGAAGACAAGCTGTCTTGGGATGCATCCACAGATTTAGGTGTATCTGGCACGCTGCTGTCAGGACAGTCTTCCATATTCTCGTCTGAGAAGTTGTCTATATCATCAAAATTCTTATCATCAAAAGATCCCGTATCTGATTCCATTGACTCAGGATAGTTTTCTGTCACTGGGGTGTTGGGGATCTGCCCTCCCATGTGCATTCGGATATGCTGCTGTAGCACAACGGCATTGGTGAATTTTTTCTGGCAGATCGGGCAAGAGTGTTGCACTCTCAGCGGGGGCATGGCACGGTGGACACTGTAGTGAGTCTTTAAGTTGCCCTTAGTAGTGAAAGCACGACCACAGATTTTACATTTGAATGGCCTTTCTCCAGTATGGGTGCGATAATGCATTTTCAGTGCACTCTGGCAGCTGAGAACTCTGTGGCAAATGATGCACTCGTTAGGATCAGTTGCCTTTTTGTCAATGTTTTCTACAAGTTGCTGCAATTTTGATGTTTCAGATGCTGGCGTTGAATCCAATAGTCCTCCAAATGGAAACTTTGCCTTAAATTGCTCTGACATAAGAGGCATCAGCGGATTTGTAAAAGTGGCGACACTGCTGGAGCCCGAGTCTGCTGCCGGGGAGCTCACAGAGCTGCTCATGTTAGTGATGGTGCTTGTGTTTTGAGGGTTTTCTTCTGTTTTGCCATTCGAGGTAGGCAACACACCAGCCTCTACCTCATCAGAAAGTCCATTCGAAATTTTTGATGTGGGATCAGCTGTTCCCGAGTCACTCTTGACAGAGCAGGGAGGGCTAGCAGAAGGATGGCTAATGGGAATCGGCTGAGGCTCCTCAGTTTTGATGAACGGGGCCAAGCTTGGAATCGTTGGTGGGAGTGGCAGGCCAACAGAAGTTGTCAAAGTGGAGAGGACTGGCTTGCTGTCCAGCCAGCTCGTGACAGGTTTCTCTGGTGGTATAGACATCCCATAAGGAATACCCGTGCTTGTAGGAATATTGTCCAAATGCTCTGGCACTGGGTACGGATTCATTTGAATATGAGGGTATTTTTCTTTGTGACGCTGAAAGTGGACTTTTAAGTTTCCCTTTGTGGAGAACCTGTTTCCACATATGTTGCATTTAAATGGCCTCTCGCCAGTGTGAGAACGCAAATGAATCTGCAAGGCACTGTCACTCCCAAACACTTTAGCACAGAACCTGCATTTATGCTTAAAGAATGCCTCATCTGAATTACTTTTTGCTTCAAATGCAGTTACATTTGGTGGCTTGCTTTTTCTTTGCTGTGCCAAGGCAGTCAAGGAGTTTAAATCCTCTGCAGGTGTTCCAATATTGGACAAGGGACTGGAGAAAACAGAGTTACTAGGGGTGGGCTGAGGTAGAAGTGGATTAGATGCAGAACTTAATAAACTGCTTATTGCAAAAGCTGGTGAAGATGATGCTGATACTGGTGGGTTGTTGAGCTGTGAGCCACCAATAGTTGAAGCCACTTTTTCTGAGGACGGTGTTGTAACTGCTGCTGCCAATATGTTAATATTTGGAGAAGAGCCACTATTGGATGGAATTAGAGTGTTGCCAGGGTTGCTCTGAGGTAGCTGTATAGGGGGTAGCTGTTTCACACCACTGATGCTGGCAGATTGACTAGCAAGGCTTTGTGCTAATCCAGCTGCTGCAGCCAGCTGCTGGGATAAATGGGAACTTAATGTGGACAAGGGGTTGGCAGATGTTCGTAAAGTACCTTGAGAAGGGCTAGAAGATGTTGGCATGTCTGTATTTTGGGTAGCCAATAATAATATTTGGTGACGAATTTGTTCAATCAGTTGCAACTGATGGATCTGCTGCTGCTGCAATGCCAACAGTTGCTCCATCAGGGCAGGGACAGCGAGTTTAGTGCTTGATGCCCCGTTACATCTCGCCTCCTGTGAGAACTGTGCTACTGCCACTTTTGTACTCTGCAGGTTTTCAATTATTACATTACTGTTTATCACTGAAAAGTTGCCTAGTGTTGTCAGATCCCCTATGTGAGGTAGAGAGGTTGTTACAGCTGAGGTACCCATTGTGGAGCTGTTACTGCTTGTAATACTATTGTTGACACTCTTGGAACTGCTACTGCTATTGTTAATGCTGGAAGCCTCCACATCCATGGATTCTTCCCTGTCAAGTTTGTTATGCTCTGAAAGGTCACTGCAGTCTACTTGATCTGTGTTATTAACTGTGTCATTCATCTGTTCATCAGGATTATCAGAAGGGGAACTAGGAGGGAAGGTTTCAGAAGGAGAAGCTGGATTTTCATTCACAATTAAAACTAATTGATTTTTAGTACAATTCTTCTTGTGTTGCAGGAGATCTGATAATTCAAAGAACTCAGCACAGCACCTGCCACAGACATGGGCGTCCTTGTTCTTAGTGGTTCGATTTGCTTGACCCTTTTCTGTGTCTCCTATAACATCAAAAGATGATGGATTAGGAACCAACCAGTAAATACAAAAAAAAATCTGCAGGACATTTTATTTCAAAGTACTGGTTTTATCTACCACTCTAAAACAGACTAAGATTGCACACGAAAATAGATCAATATTTCTACTTCACAAAAATAAGTCAAAAGCACCATTTGAAACTGTACAAGGAAGTTTTATCAATCCCTGTGTCTTAGATGATCATTTGCTTCAGATAATCCATCAAAATATAAAATACTATGAACTGAAGGCATTGGAGCATAATGAAATTCCATAGCAAAGTATTGATTTCCAATAATTCATACTGCTTATTGTCTAGTTGTCCACTGAGTGCAAATCAGCCATTTGAAGGACTCATTAGACTCTCACGTTCCTGTCAACCTTGTTCATTTTCAACCGATTCAAAGATATCTGTGACAGTTGCCCCATCACTAAACTAATTTGTAGTCATTCGAGGTCCCAATCAGTTGTTGACAAGAAAAAAAAGTACGTATTACCAAGCTACAGATTCATCCCCCATTTCTTCCAAGTTGCTACATAAAGTATAAACTATGAATCTGCTTTCCAACCAAACTTAATTCTGCTGCAGTTACAAACTGAAAAGTCCCTTATAGAATGGTATCATTTACCATAAAATGGTAAAGTGCCAAAGCACTATAAAGACCACTTTTAATGCCTCAAGCAATGTTTCTACAATTAAGCAAATGTCCTATTTGCCACCATGTGCTTCACCAAAAGCACTCCTTGTGAGATTCTGATCTGAAAAACACTTGTATAAATCTGAA